>NW_021163134.1:0-88303 GCF_004324835.1 Dendronephthya gigantea
TGTCAGACTGTTTTGTCACACTTGTTTATTGCCGGGTTTTAAATACTATAAGATAGGCGTAAATGTTTATACAGCACTAACATAGCGAGTGTAGCAAGCGTAGCAGTCGTAGCAAGCGTTGCAAGCGTAGCAAGCGTAGCAGTCCTAGCGGGCGTAGCAAGCCTAGCAAGCATAGCAGTCGTAGCAAGCATAGCAAGCCTAGCAGTCGTAGCAAGCGTAGCAAGCCTAGCAAGCGTAGCAGTCGTAGCAAGCGTAGCAGTCGTAGCAAGCGTAGCAGTCGTAGCAAGCGTAGCAGTCGAAGCAAGCGTAGCAATCGTAGCAAGCTTTTCAAGCGTAGCAAGCGTAGCAAGCGTAGCAAGCGTAGCAAGCGTAGCAAGCGTAGCAAGCGTAGCAAGCGTAGCAAGCGTAGCAAGCGTAGCAAGCGTAGCAAGCGTAGCAAGCGTAGCAAGCGTAGCAAGCGTAGCAAGCGTAGCAGTCGTAGCAAGCGTAGCAAGCGTAGCAAGCGTAGCAAGCGTAGCAAGCGTAACAAGCGTAGCAGCTGTAGCAATCGTAGCAAGCGTAGCAGTCGTAGCAAGCGTAGCAAGCGTAGCAGGCGTAGCAAGCGTAGCAAGCGTAGCAAGCGTAGCAAGCGTAGCAAGCGTAGCAAGCGTAGCAAGCGTAGCAAGCGTAGCAAGCGTAGCAAGCGTAGCAAGCGTAGCAAGCGTAGCAAGCGTAGCAAGCGTAGCAAGCGTAGCAAGCGTAGCAAGCGTAGCAAGCGTAGCAAGCGTAGCGTAGCAAGCGTAGCAAGCGTAGCAAGCGTAGCAAGCGTAGCAAGCGTAGCAAGCGTAGCAAGCGTAGCAAGCGTAGCAAGCGTAGCAAGCGTAGCAAGCGTAGCAAGCGTAGCAAGCGTAGCAAGCGTAGCAAGCGTAGCAAGCGTAGCAAGCGTAGCAAGCGTAGCAAGCGTAGCAAGCGTAGCAAGCGTAGCAAGCGTAGCAAGCGTAGCAAGCGTAGCAAGCGTAGCAAGCGTAGCAAGCGTAGCAGTCGTAGTACACTTTCGTTTGCTTTATGTTTTTATTTTTCAATGTCAGAATTGAACAAGAGCAGCGTGGCCCCTTACCTCCAAAAGCAAGATGGCTGCAGCATGTGCTTGATTCAGGATTTTGGTCGGTTTTCGTCAACTAGACGATGTTATCTATGTTATCACAGTTATAATAAGATTGAGGCTGTTGCTCTGGATCTGAGTAAAGCATTCAATTGTCTTCGACACGAACTTATTTTGGAAAAACTGAAATTCTATGGCTTGGGCGATAAAGCAGTAAACCTTTTGCGAAGTTATCTGTCAAGTCGTAGTCAACGGGTGAAGTTAGGGGAGGCATACTCAAATTAGATGGGTGTGACAGCTGGGGTACTACAATGCAGTATTTTGGGGCCTATGCTGTTTACTGTTTTTATGAACGATTTAGCTTATGCGATCAGGAAAAGTGAGTTGCTGGGCTATGCAGATGATATTGAGATTTATCGAGGGGTGTATCGCTTAAAAATCTCGTACGCCCTGTAGATAAAAAAATTCCCTAAGCTAAAGGCTTAAAAGTCCCTTAGAAGTCCATTAAAAATCACTACAAATTCCTAAAAATCCGTAAAAAGATCTTAAAATCCATATAAAGTCACAAGAATACCTTAAAAAAAATTATCACAAAAATTTGTAAAAATCCCTATCGATTTTCGAAATCCGCAAATCTCGCACACTTTTTTTTAGTTATTCGCCCATCGTGATATCTGATATCTTTATTGATTTGATCACAAGGAACTGGCAGAAACTTAAATATACAAGACAATATCCTGAAAAACATGTTGTGTATGTGATTATTCAGTGAAAACAAAACTGTTAACGTTAAATCGCACTCTGTAAACCTCGTAAACATACAAGAAACAGGCGAAATATTTCGCGGAGAAAAAGCGCCCGTGGAATTAGGCCCTTAAGTTTTGCAGCAGTGAGATTTATGTTTGTGACGTCATCTGAAATGTTGCCAGGGAACGCTGACCAAGTTGTCAAGGGCAACTGTCATTTTTGTGACTATTAATACTTTTAATAATAGTAACACATCTATATAGCGATTAATAGCCGCTATTTTTGAAGTGGTCTATTTATAGCCGTTGAAAAGCTTGACATTTTTTCCCTGACAACTTGGACAGCATCACCTAGTAACATTATTAGAGGATGTCACAATTCACAAACATTGCTTTGAAATACAAAACGTACTCAAAACAATGAAACGAAATAAAACGATTGATGTGTGTATATGTATGTAACATAAAAAAACCAACAGTTTTGCTTTGAAAGCAATCATGAAGTTTGCACGTTTCACAAGTTTTACTTACACACATTACAAGGTTTCACAGTAATATCCTCATTATATACTTCTGCACTTCCTGCCATCATATGCTACCATGCACCTTCCGTCTCATATTACACTCCATATAGATGGTTTGTCATTAATTAAGTGTCATTAATTAAGTGTGATTAACCTTATGCCGTCATGTGATCTTCGTATGGTATATATAGCAGTTATCATATGCTTGCGTTCCCTTTCTCCTTCAACTCTTAGCAAGTTCACTATTTGGCAAGTGGGAAAGTTTGTAGACCTTTCGGCACGTATATAAATATGTCTGACACTGAGGTTAGTAAAGCGAGCAACGAGATTTTTATTTTTCAATAACATTGAGAATATGGTAATTGGTATCCCTATATTAAATTGATCTTCGTTTCGTATGTAGATTGAAAGTGTTTTAACAATGTTTTGTGTGGCTGGCAAGAAAATTTACTATGGGAAAAAATTTTCCATGTTTGGGGATTTCTCGCTCAAAATATTTGGGAAGCTAAAGCTGAAAGAAGAAGAAAATTCTGCTGGGCATTGGGTTTGCTGTTGTGGTTCAGCCTCCGAAGATGAGGAAACTACGATCAGGTTTGTGTAGTGTTAAACGATATACATTTATTGTTTCTCCGCACACTGGAGTTTTTTATGCATGGTAAATACGCTCGCGCGCACAATATAGTTTTTCGTGTATAAAAACAAATGGAACTACTGAAGTTGTATATACACATTAGGGCAATATATACGAGCGAAAATAAGTCGCAGCTGAAATGACGCGTTGTTTAAACGTCACAAACGATTCGAATGAATAGGAACAGTAAATTTGTTCCCAAACTGCCGCTACAATAAGGCAAAAGTGTAAACCTAGGCCAACATAAGCTTATTGTAAATGGGATTTTTATACGAGTTCTTCGCGACTCATTAAAGTACCGGGTGGTTTCTTGTTTTAGTATGAAAATGGTCCTGTTGTGTCCTTGCGCAGACTTGTGCATTTCCATACATACGATATTAGATGTATACGATTAACAGTTACTCAATTTGAATAAACTAGACCCTATACGAAATGTATTTTAAAATATGCACATCATTGTATATAGCCAGTTTACACACTGAATATAGGCTCTAAACAACCGCGTCATTGTCCATACTAGTTTCACAATGCATTTCCGATCCAGCGGCATGTGTGATAATTAGGGCACATTATCATGGCACCTATATAGATACACATAAAATATGTATCGGGATACAAAAGTAATATTTGATAATATACTTTTTTGCTTTGATATTAAATGAAATTATTTTCACACCTTAAGATTAATAAAAAACACAAACAGCGATTAGCAAAGGCGTAAGGAACAGGCTTACAGAAGTAGGAGGTGGAAAAATCTGGCATCGCTAAAATGCCCGCGAAAGTTTTGATCGCCTTTTTCTCGAAAGAAAATTTCGCTCAGTTCTCTATAAAAATTAGTTTTCCAGTGCTCACGTTTTGACCAATTTCTGCCAATTTCTTCTTATTTCCGATGATTAATTATAATGTGCCTGATTTTTAAGTACAAACATGTTCTTATAAATAGTTCAGAAGTAGATAGCTTTCAAAGACTACGCGAACGATACAATTGCATGTGCCATCTGGTGATTTTTTCAGACTTATCGTATTGAACGTCAATTGTTTCGACTCGAAGCAACGTTTCATTGACTCATTAAGAGCTGCTTATGGAGAAGGAACGTTCTTATTGGGGCCGCACTGACGTCAGCTGTCGTTCATTCGTACGCCTGCTACCTGAAAGAAGACTTCTCCCAACAAGAGAACAAAAGGGTTTTCCATGAAATGCGTTTCATGGGATACCAAGGGAATAAATACTGGATTATTTCCAATGATGTATGTTGTATTACGCTTGTATAAATATTTACCTAGTTGTGCATTTGAAAGAAAAACATAACTATTCTAAAACGAAACAACCAAAACTAGAATATTGAGATCTGTTGATTTCTAAAGTTCGCGTTTAGTTTATATCCCTTCTCCAACTGAAAGCATTTTGTTTAGCCCCTGGGAACGTTCTCTTTATTAGTTTATTTAATTATTCAATTTCAATTATTACAGGTGCATATTGAGAATGGTAAAGTGTTAGATCCAATTGATCATAAGTATCTAATATTGGACAAGTCTTTAAAAAACCACCAATTGCAAATTAACGAAAGCTTACTGAACGATTACGCAAAGTTGAATCGTTCTGTTGCAAGGTAAAAATGCGGTGTTTTGGGGCTACGAAACATCTACAGCGCACTACTAGACTTTTTTGGCCAACTATTTTCAAGTATCACTTGGACTACATAAACGATTATACCAAATAATTTTTTAATTATATATTCATTTTTTTCTAAGGTTCATACTACTTTTGCAATGCTTGGGCCCTAATATGGACTCATTTTTGCTGGCAACAGCATTCACTGTGGCTCGGTTGCTGAGGAATGCTCTCAATCCTGAAGATGTTTGGAGTAAGTTACTGTTTGAATGAACAGGTAGCTCAATCGCGGAAAGTGAAAGACGTAAATAACTTCACTGTACAGTACTACCATAGACAGTATTAACATTTTGCAATTTCTTTTCTCATAGTTACCTTTGTTTTTAACGTCTTCGTCATTTAGGAGAGAGTTCTATTGGCATGATATTCTCCGAAGAAAGGAGCATAGGGAAATCGGAGAGTCTAAATCTCCTTGCTCGGGGTGTTGGAATTCCCAATGGATCGCACGTAATGTTACTAAGTGGTGGAGACTCCCAGACATGTGGGACATCTACGTGAGTTTCACGTTAAAATTATACGTTGTTATAAAAAAATTTTTTCGCAAATGTTTGAAAAGCAGACTTCAATTATTTTTAATAGAAAGAAAATGCAAGAGATAGCATCGAGAACGACTGGGGTTATAATGATTGATGACCCTAAACCCAATGTTAACTTCAGCGAGTTTCTGCTGCAAGCACAAGGGCGACTGATGTCTGGATTAAATAAGGTGGGGATGACATCCATCAAGGCCGCCACGTTAATATCGACGAATTCTCCCGAAGTTTTCCGGTAGTACACTTATGCAATTATTAATGAATTGTCTTTTAATTCTTAAACTGAAATTACGTTATTAACATTTAGCCTTCGAAATCTGTTTCATTGTAGATTAGTAGGGAGAGTTATTAGGTTTAATTACGTGAGCTGGAACGAGGAACGGAATGAACAAGCCAAGTTTGACGACAAGCAACTGAAGGTTATGCAAGAGTTCATGCAAGAAAACAAGGTATATTTTAGTCTATATGGAAATGTAAACGTCGTGTACTTCAACTTAACCATAAATTATTTTAGGCTACTATACCTTCAAAATCCATGACCAATATATGTCATTGTTATATAGGGTATTTTGCTTGTCTGGGCAATTAAATACCTGGAGTTATGCTGAGGTTTTTGAACATGCGCGTGAAATTGTCGAAGAGGTCGTCCAAGCGATCTTCGATGAAAACGACCTGAAGGTGCAGGCAAGGTGGTTGTCTGGTATTGCCGCGGTACTTGTCGCAAATGCTCTGGTATGTGAAACTCAAATAACTCGCAAAAAATAGATCGGACTAGTTTTCAATAATAGAGCTCATTTTTACATGATTTATGTTTCTCATTTAAGTTACGTCTCTCGTGTGGTAACCAAGCGAACACCAAAGATTACGTATTGTTTGCATGCGGCGAGTTATTAAAGGTGCAGACAGTAAGTATACGTTCAACAATGCAAAGGCTAGAAGCTAACATCATTGAAAAGATAGCCAAGGAAAAAGACCCGGTTTGTTTTCTTTCATTTTTCTATTTACATAAAAAAAATTGCGGACAAAATAAAGTATTAAATGGCGCCATATACACAGTGTTCGATTTCCTTGGATATAACATTCACAGATTTTGCTGATCTCTTTTAAGATTCTTTCATGGCTGCACCCTAAAGTTACTGTCAAGAATATCGAAGGGATGAAGGTTCCAGGCATTGAGCTACTGTCAACTGCTTCACTGCATGAAAAGCGCCGTATTCTAAGGTATTCACATGTGAATACGGGTGTGAATAAAACACATATTGCAAGCGTATTCCGACATGGAATATTAGTGTGAATACGGCATCGTATTCTTCAGTATTCTAAGTGTGAATACGCCATGAATATGCCGCGTATTCTGAACAATATTCACACTTGGAATATCTCACTTCTCACTTAATCCGTGTTTCCACAAAATAAATTCATCAGCTGACATTTTTAAACTTTATTTTGAATGCTGAAAAATTGAAGTGGAATTTTATAAATAATTTGGCGCAAAAACCAAAAAGCGCGCTTTCGAGTTTAATAAACATTGAACGAGGAGATCGTGCGTTTGTGGCTGTAAGAAATCTTTTTGGCGCTTATAAATAAGGGAAGAGAGTGAAGGATGCCAAGGGCTTGGTAAAGTCTGGAAACTCTGGTCGCAGTTAAAGAGCATGCCGGCGAGTATTTGTATGCTACGATTCCCACGAAGTCTGATGAAGAAAATGCGCGAAATAGAAATGAGATTGCATGGCGCGATTTCCACAGCACCTTATGTTCGCTAATACGTGTAAAATGATAACGAATATTAACCGTATTTCAAGGATTTTTTATTGTTCAAAACCAAAAACGCATATACTGTTTGTGCGTAAGGGACCTCTTCGGTGAGTGACTAAATATCGTGCAGTTGAATTCAATAGCCGGCCTATAGACTATACCCTATGACCATGTTGGGAGTAATCTCAACATTTTATTCAAATTACCTGGTGATAAGAGGTTAATGGGTTATGCATTCGCAGCCTGTGCGAATGTTTAGGCATTTATTGTCCCTCAAGTCTGTCCATTAAGCAAAATATCAATATGAACAAACATGCATAATCATTAGGTTGCCATGTTAATTTGCATAGCAGTCATACACATTGCAATGGTAGGTTTATCCACAGTTAATGTGTTTTATCAAGGTTGATCAAATGCAATACTAAGATTTCAGTCAATTATTTAAATTTTATACAGTCCTTAACAGATCATGTACATGTGATGGGTTACAACATTTCACATTTTATAAAATATTATTGGAACATCACAAATTGTTCAAAAATATGTAGCAAAAACACAGCCTATCATGAACTTCTACTAAGCTGTTATGATTTTCAATCTTTCATCAGCTGATTGTTAATTTATAAGCAATGTTGTTTTAGTATATATGAAACATTGCTCCTGGAGTATATCAGAAATTATACTTAATAGTAAATTGTTGAGCAAAGCAAGTGATGTTTTTTCACTTGGTAAGATATTAAAAACTATAGGTGAGCAGATAATGAATCAGGAACTTCTTTCACTGGGTGAAAAATCCTCTTCATCTTTAGCAAAGTTAAGGCCAACTCTTTTGGGAATTTTCTCAATCTTGCAACCCCTGATGGCTAAAAACAATTAAAACCACCTTAAAGCAATTATTGAACAAAATACATAGCAAACTTTCTTAAGCTATAATAGATTATTATCCGAAAGGTTAATGATAATGGTAAAGCTGATGTTGCATGCATGGCCATTTGTTTTTATTGTTGTGCATAGAATTTATGCAGTGTAATGAAATTATCATATTCCTAGGAGAATGTATATGTACAATGTACACACCATTCATATAATTTAAAAGCTAATCAATTAGGGTAAAAATGGAAACAAATTCTTCCATGAACTTAAAGCTGTATATACACATAGCTACTCCTAGTATGCAAACATCGAGAAGCTGTAGTAAACTCATCTACACTTTAATGGTATATTCTTTAAGTATTGTGATTAAATTTTATGTACGGAAAAGTAATTGCAAACAAATCAGTAAACAGTCTCAGGTTATAAATTATGATGAGGGCAATGTTAAAAGGCTTCACTTAAAAACACAGTCTAGCATGAACTTCTAAGCTGTTAAGATTTCTGTCTTTGGGCAGCTGGTTGTTAAGATTCCTATCTTTTGGCAACCAGTTCAATAGCTATTCTGTGGTAAATATTAGTGTAAATATAATTCATATATGCTAAAAGGAAAAATATAGGCCATTATTTTGTTAAAAAATATGTATTATATATAACTAAAAAACACAGTCTGGCTTTGATTTCTAAGCTGTTAAGATTTCTGTCTTTGGGCAGCTGATTGTTAAGATTTCAATCTTTTGGCAATCAATCATTAGCTATTCTGTGACAATTATATAACAATATATATCTATAATATATAAATTTTGCCTAAAATATAAAAAACCCTCATGAAATGCACCAATGCACCTCATTTCAATGCATCTTGAAACGTCTATCTAAGGGTTATGTTATGTTAAAGTTATGATTACAGCAGCTTTCTGAATATTTGTGGTAGGTAAGAAAGTAATGTCCCTTTTCAGTATTGGCAAACTTTTAAATTTTGTTTGTATTGAGTATGGCTTTGAAATGGCAAACATTTGTACCTACTATAATTAGTGTGTGATGGAGGTAGGATTGATGAAAACCATCATACAATTTATTTATTTACAAGCAGGTACAGTTAGCTGTGTACAAATTAGCTACAATAAACACAATCGTAATCTATTTATTAATAAAAACAAAAAAAGTGATGAGCCCAGCCGTAAAAGCGTTGGCCTCGCACTATTGTTGTTGTGTTGTGTTGTTTCAGGACTATAGTATGACATAACTCTTGTTATTATTAAATAACTTACCTGATTTTGCTTTTTAGCGCCGCCACAAGAATTATTTTGGGGCATCGCGAACATCTTTAACAATTCAAAGTTGAACAGCTTGAACTTCTGTTGAAACCACGCATTTATATATAAGCGCCCTGGTTGAAACCAATTGACATTTGTGCCATGTTATCGTTTTGTAAACAAAGGGAACTGGACAACTTTTGCGAGGAATCATTTAAAGACATTTATTTGTTATTGTTATACGACCTCCGAATTTCGCCATTTATTCGCAATTTCGCCGCAATTCCTTGGCGCAAAAATTGTCACTAACATGTCGAAGAGGAAATTTCCCAAAGGAAATTTCCTACGATTTCCCAACACTGAACTGTATATATTACGGATGCTTTTGACGATACAGAATCATCAACTTTCTACCCATGTGTTTACGTATCCAAGCAAAAATAAAAGTATTTTTTTATATATAACTTCTTTTACACAGGTAATTAAAGAAATTGATGGATATTTCTCTTTTATACAGCTTTTTTACGACTTACGAGGCTACTCAGCGCTCATCGACTGAGGATATACGATACTCGACATCCCTGCGGCAGCAAAAAAATTAATCAAATAAAAATCATCGTGCGTTTGGTAACATTTATTGTCTTTATTGTCTGTCGCCTAAACAAATCAAGCGCAATTTCAATTTGTGACCGTGATGAGAAGAAATGCTGGATAACAGTTGACACCGGCATTGAACTGAAACAACCTTTGCCTATTCCGTGGTATATAAACGCATTTCCTGCAATATTTACACAATATAACTCGTTGATTATCCCGTATTCATGCGTACAATCACATTTTCTATGCCGAAGTGTGAATACTAGGTCTTGAAAAATATTCACAGAGTATTCGAAGGTATTCTAGGTCAGAATACGCGGTGTGTTTTATTCACAGGTATTCACATCGGAATACCCCCAATATTCCGAGGATATTCACAGTGAATATCTGTGAATACGTGTGAATATGGACCATATTCGAACTCATATTCGCACGTATTCACCTGTGAATACGCGGTTTTTCATGCAGTGTTTCGACAGTTTTGTCCATATTTCACATACAGTGAGTAACACGTACAGTGTTGGAGTCTAACGCGGTCTTGTGACTGCATTTCACAAAATGTTTGTTGTTTTAATAGGAATTCAAAGAATTGCAAAGTACGCTTGTACGGGAGCCGGGGACAATAGGGATATACTTCGGCAAAAACAGGGAATGCACCTTGTAGCAAATTATTAAAAGGAAACACGTTTGCCAGAAAAGAGCGTACCGAATTCCTCTGGGGAAACTGATGCCATTCACGCAACATATGATAGCGTATGGTAAGAAAGCTTTAAATAAATTTCTATGCAATTCTTTCTGGTTCGAAATTTAGGCGTGTTTTGTATCTTGAATGTAATCGTTGTTCTAACAATATTACTCATTAGCCAGTGGAATTCGGGATGATGCCCCCAATGAGAGTGATCTGGAATAAATCAACAATCTAGCAACAACAATATCGGACGAAGTTTGCAAAAGCTTGGACACTCTCGAAAACGAGTTGAGGATAAAGTTAGAAGGTATACAGAAATAACAGAATCAGATGAGGATTACTATTTGAGTATTTCATCAGCATATTAAATGTTTTGAAATCTTTGATAACACATTTGTATAGCATTTAAAAATAGTCAAGTCATGCAATATCGCGAAAATACAACTGCACCTACCGAAAGTGAAGAGGAGCTTGACTTCAGTTTTACAGAGGTATGCTGGCTTACTCAGTTAGGAGATTGTATGAGCAGTTTAACGACTTGTCTAATCTGTGTTTCACGGTGTATCCTTGACTATTCAAATAGAAACTTACACCGAACACAAAGGCTAGATATAACAACCTGACTCCAAGAAAAAGGAAAACATTTGCTTGGGTATGTCATATTAAATTATCAAAACGAATTACTAACGAGTTTTGATGCTTTTGTAGTTTTTTTAATGTTTTTAACAATGTTATAAAGTTTTAAGCGTTACAAATTTTTCTGTGACTAATTTACAGGCCATTGAAGTCGCTCAAAAAATAATAAAGAGACCCAAAATAGGTTCGTTTTATTTGACTTATTCAGCTTGCATGCGAATATTTATGCTCGTTACAACAGTTGCGTGCACCTGACTCAATGCAATACCTGTTTCTGCCCGGCATACAATTCATTTACGTTATTTTGCTCTTTCCAATTATATTAGATCACAATACAACAGACGTGAGAACTTCCCAAGACAAAATTCCCGATTCAACCCCAATAGCAACTGGCGATCAAAACGTGTGCGAGCAAGCAAATGAAATGCCTGCAAGAGGTAAACGATATACAATGTGTCATGTGTGGTTTGCAGGTACGATTATATAAATTACTGTATATATATAAATTATATATATATATATAACATAAATATGTCTATGCCTTTTAACTAATTACAGGTGAATCGCACACCAGAAAGCGATTATTTGCAGAAGGTGCTATTGGCGTTCTTCCTCGGAGTAAGTAAAAGAAATTCTGAGTAACAAGTAACCCGCCAACCGGAAGTGACATCATAATTATAATAAGTGGGCGTGTCTCATCATGCCCACAAAAAATCGGAAGTTGAAAGTTAAAGCGTAAGGAACTAGCGAAATAAGCCCCGCCCACCGGAAATGACGTCATAATAAGATTAAATAAGCGTGTCTGACCACGCCCACAAAAAATCAAAAGTTGAAAGTCAAAGCGTAAGGAAGTAGCGAAATCAGCCCCGCCCACCGGAATTGACGTCAACTTAGATTAAGTGGGCGTGTCTGATCACGCCCACAAAAAATCGGAAGTCATAAGTCAAAGCGTAAGGAAGTAGCGAAATAAGCCCCGCATACCAAAAGTGACATCATATTTATATTAAGTGGGCGTGTCTGATCACGCCCACAAAAAATCGGAAGTTGAAAGTCAAAGCGTAAGGAAGTAGCAAAATAAGCCCCGCCCACAGGAAATGACGTCATAATTAGATTAAGTTGGCGTGTCTGATCGCACCCACAAAAAATTGGAAGTTGAAAGTCAAAGCGTAAGGAAGTAGCAAAATAAGCCCCGTCCACCGGAAGTGACGTAATAATTAGATTAAGTGGGCATTTTCCACCACGCCCACAAAAAATCGGTAATTGAAAGTCAAAGCGTAAGGAAGTAGCAAAATAAGCCCCGCACACCGGAAGTGACGTCATAATTAGATTAAGTGGGTGTGTCTGACTACGCCTACAAAAAATCGGAAGTTGAAAGTTAAAGCGTAAGGAAGTGGCGAAATAAGCACCGCCTGCTGGAAGTGACATCATAATTAGATTAAATAGTCGTGTCTGACCACGCCCACAAAAAATTGAAAGTTAAAAGTCAAAGCGTAAGGAAGTAACGAAATAAGCCCCGTCCACCTAAAGTGATGTCATAATTAGATTAAGTGAGCGTGTCCGATCGCGCACACAAAAAATCGGAAGTTGAAAGTCAATGCGTAAGGAAGTAGCGAAATCAGCCCAGCCTACCGGAAGTGACATCATAATTAGATTAAGTGGGCGTGTCTGATCGCGCCCAAAAAAAATCGGAAGTTAAAAGTCAAAGCGTAAGGAAGTAGCGAAAAAAGCCCCGCCCACCAGAAGTGACGTCATAATAAGATTAAGTGGACGTGTCTGATCACGCCCACAAAAAATCGGAAGTTGAAGGACAAAGCGTAAGGAAGTAGCGAAATAAGCCCCGCATACCGGAAGTTGCATCATAATTAGATTAAGTCGGCGTGTCTGATCGCGCCCACAAAAAATCGGAAGTTGAAAGTCAAAGCGTAAGGAAGTAGGGAAATAAGACCCGCCCACCGGAAGTGACGTCATAATTAGATTAAGTCGGAGTGTCTCACCACGCCTACAAAAAATCGGAAGTTGAAAGTGTCTGACCACGCCCACAAAAAATTGGAATTTGAAAGTCAAAGCGTAAGGAAGTAGCGAAATAAGCCCCGCCCACAGAAAGTGACATCATAATTAGATTAAGTGAGCGTGTCTGATCGCGCACACAAAAAATCGGAAGTTGAAAGTCAATGCGTAAGGAAGTAGCGAAATCAGCCCAGCCCACCGGAAGTGACATCATAATTAGATTAAGTGGGCGTGTCTGATCGCGCCCAAAAAAAATCGGAAGTTAAAAGTCAAAGCGTAAGGAAGTAGCAAAAAAAGCCCCGCCCACTAGAAGTGACGTCATAATAAGATTAAGTGGACGTGTCTGATCACGCCCACAAAAAATCGGAAGTTGAAGGACAAAGCGTAAGGAAGTAGCGAAATAAGCCCCGCATACCGGAAGTTGCATCATAATTAGATTAAGTCGGCGTGTCTGATCGCGCCCACAAAAAATCGGAAGTTGAAAGTCAAAGCGTAAGGAAGTAGGGAAATAAGACCCGCCCACCGGAAGTGACGTCATAATTAGATTAAGTCGGAGTGTCTCACCACGCCTACAAAAAATCGGAAGTTGAAAGTGTCTGACCACGCCCACAAAAAATTGGAATTTGAAAGTCAAAGCGTAAGGAAGTAGCGAAATAAGCCCCGCCCACAGAAAGTGACGTCATAATTAGATTAAGTGAGCGTGTCTGATCGCGCACACAAAAAATCGGAAGTTGAAAGTAAAAGCGTAAGGAAGTAGCGAAATAAGCCCCGCATATCGGAAGTGACGTCATAATTAGATTAAGTGGGCGTGTCTGATCGCGCCCACAAAAAATCGGAAGTCGAAAGTCAAAGCGTAACGAAGTTGGGAAAAAAGCCCCGCCAAGCGGAAGTGACGTCATAATTAGATTAAGTGGGCGTGTCTGATCACTTTCACAAAAAATCGGAAGTTGAAAGTCAAAGCGTAAGGAAGTAGCGAAATAAGCCCCGCCTACCGGAAGTGACATCATAATTAGATTAAGTGGGCGTGTCTTACCACGCTTATCGAAAAAGCGGAAGTCAAAGTCAAAGCGTAAGGAAGGAGCGAAATAAGCCCAGCTGACCGGAAGTGACGTCATAATTAGATTAAGTGGGCGTGTCGGTGATTCACAGCTTTAGGTAAAAGAAATTGTATATTACATACCAAACCCACAATATAAGGACTGCCGATGCTGTGGCTCTGTCTGTATCTACAAAGAAACAAGACAATTGCTAACACTTATATGATAGAAATGTCTTTACGGAAATAATAATTATATGTTTAATTTCAGATATACATGTTTAACTTACATAAGAAAGAACAATATATTTTAAAGTTAGGATCAAGGGCATAACAAGGAATGGCATACTGGATCATCTCTTATTGATTCAGCATTACTACAGCAGGAAACCTACACAAACTAACTATATTTACATTGGATAATTCTGTCAGTTCTAAACAGTTCATCCTGCAGTAAGCAACATCTGTTGTTAAAAATCACCTACCAGCGTAACATATGTTTCGCATCATTCAACAATGAACGACGAATGATAACATCCTTGTCTGCAACAATATCACCCTGACTCTTTTCAATTTGCCCCTAGACAGGTTCAAACAACAGATATAAAGCCCAAGATGATAAGAAGCACACCCAAGATTGGAGTTACCTGAAACACATCAAGTAATAACATGTTTATTTCACATGTTTACATACCCTGTGTTTTCTCTATTATAAAATTATTGCCACCACTAAAGCGGAAGATACTTTTGAACCAAGAACATACCAAACTTTCATTAACCTACCATTTTCCTTCTTTTTTAACATATCTGACTTCTAACTCACTGTATGAAATCAGTAAAAGCTTACATAGGTGTTTATTAAGTAGTGTGCTAAGAAATGTTGTTAAGGACCAGATAACGAGGCAATAGATCATAATGAGCTTGCAACTGTATCTTTCACAAATATAGCCAAATATTGGAGCAAATATCATATAGCTTGCAATAAATATTGTCTGGAGAAGGCCTCTTAAGGCATAATTTATGCTGAAAACAATAATTAAATAATGATTGTGTACAAAAATTATATTGCATTCACATGTGATAGCAATTCTGACAGGATTGGGTAATTATAAAGGAGTGTAATCATATCTTGTGTAATAATTGCAGTAAAATTAACAACCAGCATTTCCAAATTTTTCTTGATTGCATACAAAATATTAGTTGAATTTGAGGTTGATATTGTTATCATATTTTAACTACAATGTATAGGTTGGGATGTTATACCAGGAAATTACATGACAATTATCAATGAATTGTCCGATTTTTAGAAGTCTTCACTTCAGTCTCACCATGCACAAATATTAAAGCATCTACGAAATTTTGCGAGGGTGAAGTGTCAGAAGCGATCCATATAGTTGAGTAAATCAAGAAAAAGATACCAACAGTGACTTATTAAAACACGAGGCGTGGTTTTTCTTTGTGGTGAATGTGGTTGAATTTTCAGGATTTTTTTTCTTGCTCAGAGAAGTGAGAGAACGAATGGTGAAACATCATGTAATACGATAGGTAGCCCAACATTTGTGTTCTGTGCGCGTACATGCTACTCAGTGATTAGCATATATTAATTTATTCTAAGGTTGGCAACTTTATCACCAATTATCAATAATGCATACATGTCAAACTTCGATAATTTGGATTCAAAACTATAGTCAAGAACCTCAACTGTGTCAACCGAAATAACAAAATCAATTCCAAAGTTTGCAGTGAACCCTCACGCTTAGACCATGTGCTATCATAACTCACAGCAATCTCTGCAATATCTGACTCAACAATGACTGTGCTATTTCCATATCTACGAGACTCATCATCGGTAACTTTCAACTCTCCGCCTAATTCCCAATTATGCAAGGACTGAAATGCACTTGCTAGGTTTGAAAGTTCAATCATTCGATAACCATACTCGCCATCAAAATCCTCTCCTATCTATATCTTCACTTGTAAGCTTTCGTATTGAAGCAGTTTCATTCAGTGATGTTGACCCACATGGCATTGATGTCTATGATGAAACACACTCAGAAGAGCTACTTTGACCATTGAAGCATGATTATCTTGCTCATAAATCTGAATCCTGCAATATTAGAACAGAGTACGAAGGTATTTTATAAACAAAATCATTATCTGAGTATAATCTTTTATCCAAATTCAATAATCATCCAACAATCACTGTAAAAATAATTATACACAGTATCTCAAACTTAGATAAAATCGACAAACTTACAGGAGATATCTCCCAGTAGTTGTTTTTCAAAATATTTATTTGGTTGTCTTTTAAAAGACAATTGTTGAATGGTTTTATAAAGCTCCACTCTTCACTCTTGATGTGTCTGCCATTTTAATTTAGTTTTCTGGATACTTCATGTTGTGCAAATGAAATGGATTCACACCAAAACGAAAAATATAAACAAAGCTCGCACATGCGTAGAAGCGAAAGGAAATTGCGGTGAAGAGCGGTGGAAATTGCGGTGAAGAGCCGTGGAAATTGCGGTGAAGAGCGGTGGAAATTGCGGTGAAAAGCGGTGGAAATTGCGGTGAAGAGAGCCGAAATTGCGGTGAAGAGCGGTTGAAATTTCTTATTTTTTTGCCTGTTTTAAAGACACGGCTTCTGCGCGTGCGCCAGCCTGGGGACTCCACCCGAAGTTGATAATCCCCCGGATTGTTCAGTCTAAAAACCATGACCAGCCGACAATTTAAGAAAGAAATTCTCAATCTTTCAAGAGCACTGAGTCATGTCGTCGAGTAGAAAAGAATATTGCTAGTAGAGATGCCTCTAAAGTGTATTTGTTGGGTTCTTTCCCTCGATGGAGAGCGTTTAAGGAGCAGCATAAATTGAGAACAGACAAGGATGTGGCGGATATGCTTCTTGACAGCTATCTTGCGATGAATCGTATAGTTTGGTAAGTATAAAATGATAAAACCTCTGACTTTTTTGTGTGTTATTTGTTTACTTGATTGCTTTTTATGTATGTGTTGAACTCACTTTAGCAATGCAGAGACGCAAACCGAAACGGTAATGGAATCAACGGATATGCCGCCAAGTACACCTTCCAAATATTTTTCTTCTCCCAGTAAGAACATATGTTTTAAAGTGCTGCTCCAAAAACGTAAACATTTATTATTTTTTAAAATATTCGCATAAAACATTCGTATGAAATATTTTATAGTTAAAACTGCGTCCATTGTCTGCTTTGTCGGATGTTAGAACATCATATTCTATCAGGTAATTTGAAACTTATTGTGATTACTGAGTTTATAATTTGAAACCCATACATGCAAAGTTTTGCGCAGAGAGTATTACTTTTTAAATACGCAATATGTGTTTATATCTCAGGTCGGGTCAGAGTTTGATTTCTGACAGTCGAACATTGACAGCCAAAGATGATAGTTCTGATGATGAAAGTGATGATGATAATGACAATTTTGGTGAACACACTATCAAGGCAGACCAGGTTTTGTCGGACTATTCTCTTGAGTAAGTGATGATGCAAAACCTCAATAATAATCTTTGTGACATTCCTACTGTAATGCTTATTGATTTAAAACATAAATATACACATTATATATCACTGAATATGGCATAAAATATTTCGTTCAATAATATCTCTTACTGCCATTTTACTGTAGTGTATGTCCCCCGGGTTTTGACGTGCCATTACTGGATGACTTGCTCAATGTGACAATCTGTGGACATGATGGAGATAAGCCCACAGAAGATGTTGGAACCCAACAACAACAACAGCAGCAACATAAGAGGACTCAACCAGAATACATCTCTACTGTGGAAGAAGTCAGTCCTGAAGATGCAATCAAGAAGGAAAAGTGTATTGTGTTTACAGACACTCTTATAGCTTTGATAACATCATTACATGGGAGTGTTTGTAAACGACAAGGATGTGGCCGTGTGTTGAGCTATAAGAAAACATATGTTGGAACATGCCTGGTCGTATCTTGGGGGGGTAGGTCTGGTCATGTTGGAGGCAGATGGGCAGCTCAACCCTCTTGCAACAAGATTAGAGCAGGCAACCTTGTGCTTGCTTCTGCTTTGTTGTTTTCTGGCAATTCCTACGCCAAGGTGGGGTTGATGTTCAACTTCTGTAATCTGCAGTATTTCTCATCAATATTATTCAATCAGTAATCAGTTTGGTATTGTTCAAAAACATGTGCTAATGACTCAAAAAATCTCAAAGTAAGATTCACATTGAAGTACTACTGGTTTTTGCAGCAATACTTATCTAGTTTGTACAAACTGTACATACATGTGTTAATATGTAGTCACCTTATGTTGTATTTGGATTTTACACCATGTTGTTGATGAGCATGAGTGGGTGTTGGAGGAAGGTGTAAATGGTGGAAAATGTGAACATGATCCTCTTAATGAAAGTGAGAGAAAGAAGCCATGGCTTAAGAAAGAGTCTTCTGCCCATAAAGCACTGGCAAAGATCATTCTGGACACTCGCTTTTTAAACACTTTGGTGTATTATGTTAACTTCAGGTAACAAATGAGATTGGATATTTGAAAATTTCAGATAAGTTATATTACGGTCATCTATAATCATGATTTCTGACAGTCGAACATTGACAGCCAAAGATGATAGTTCTGATGATGAAAGTGATGATGATAATGACAATTTTGGTGAACACACTATCCAGGCAGACCAGGTTTTGTCGGACTATTCTCTTGAGTAAGTGATGATGCAAAACCTCAATAATAATCTTTGTGACATTCCTACTGTAATGCTTATTGATTTAAAACATAAATATACACATTATATATCACTGAATATGGCATAAAATATTTCGTTCAATAATATCTCTTACTGCCATTTTACTGTAGTGTATGTCCCCCGGGTTTTGACGTGCCATTACTGGATGACTTGCTCAATGTGACAATCTGTGGACATGATGGAGATAAGCCCACAGAAGATGTTGGAACCCAACAACAACAACAGCAGCAACATAGGAGGACTCAACCAGAATACATCTCTACTGTGGAAGAAGTCAGTCCTGAAGATGCAATCAAGAAGGAAAAGTGTATTGTGTTTACAGACACTCTTATAGCTTTGATAACATCATTACATGGGAGTGTTTGTAAACGACAAGGATGTGGCCGTGTGTTGAGCTATAAGAAAACATATGTTGGAACATGCCTGGTCGTATCTTGGGGGTGTAGGTCTGGTCATGTTGGAGGCAGATGGGCAGCTCAACCCTCTTGCAACAAGATTAGAGCAGGCAACCTTGTGCTTGCTTCTGCTTTGTTGTTTTCTGGCAATTCCTACGCCAAGGTGGGGTTGATGTTCAACTTCTGTAATCTGCAGTATTTCTCATCAATATTATTCAATCAGTATCAGAAGTTGTACATCATCCCTGCCATTAATGACTACTGGAAATAACACAAACAGAAATGTTGGAAAGAAAGAGAGAACAAAGAGGTTATATTGAGTGGTGATGGAAGGAATGACTCGCCTGGCCATAGTGCACAATATTGTACTTACAGCTTGGCTGATACCAATGATCGTGCCATACTGCAAATGAATGTGGTTGATGTGAGAGAAGCTGCTGGTAAGAGCAATAATATGGAGAGGATTGGGTTTGAAAAAAAGATGGACACACTGCTTGCACCACCAATAGTTATGAAGGAGGTGGTAACTGATGGTCATATTGAAATTGCTGCATTGATGAGTAAGTATCTACATTATAACAATATGGCAATTCCTAAAACTCTAATAGTTCAACCTGTTATAATCAATATTGTCAGACTTTCAATATATTAACAACTTCATTTGCAGATTGATTACAATGTTATATAATTAATTGTGTTTACCCTTTAAAAGACAGTGAGGGAATATTTACAACATGCATTTGTTTATTAATTAAGCATTATTGCATTTTTTAGAAAGGGAAGAGAATATAAGGAGGTCACACATCAGAATGATGTGTGGCATGGAGCAAAGAACATTGCAAAGAAAATCACTACTGTAAGTGTTGAAGATATCAACCAGCAATTAGTTAAAAAACTTTCTTTATTTAGAATTGATTTTATTCTTTAGGCTGCTAAATCTAAAGACAATGCAGATTTGACCTTGTGGGCACCATCAATAAGGAACCATTTTTGGTATTGTTCAAAAACATGTGCTAATGACTCAAAAAATCTCAAAGTAAGATTCACATTGAAGTACTACTGGTTTTTGCAGCAATACTTATCTAGTTCGTACAAACTGTACATACATGTGTTAATATGTAGTCACCTTATGTTGTATTTGGATTTTACACCATGTTGTTGATGAGCATGAGTGGGTGTTGGAGGAAGGTGTAAATGGTGGAAAATGTGAACATGATCCTCTTAATGAAAGTGAGAGAAAGAAGCCATGGCTTAAGAAAGAGTCTTCTGCCCATAAAGCACTGGCAAAGATCATTCTGGACACTCGCTTTTTAAACACTTTGGTGTATTATGTTAACTTCAGGTAACAAATGAGATTGGATATTTGAAAATTTCAGATAAGTTATATTACGGTCATCTATAATCATGCTATTATCTTGCTGTCACATGCACTTAGAAAGTCAATTACTCTAATTAGAACAATGTACTTTATGTTAAATTGTGGCATGCATAACTGGAATATTTCACAGCTAATTTTGGATCTCATACCTGTTAAAATACATCAACCACCTATAATTCATGCTATTATTTTCGCTATTTTCATTCGCACATGCACTTACAGAAATCAATCTTGTGGCGCATTACTGTAATATTTTGTTGCAAATTTTTTATGCTAATGCCTTATGTGCCAACAAACAAATACAATCATATGCGTACCTGGTTCTTGTTCACAGTTACCTGTGTACGAATTCCATTCTTCAAGTTGAGTTCATGCTTCATCATTTTTAGCCGCACCATTGGATACTTCAGTAATATCATGCATTAATTTCACCAATTGTATTACACATTAAGTGATAAATCAGGAACATGCATTTTCAAAGAATCAAACATGCTGTATACATTAATTTAATTGCTCTGCATGCAATCTGGAATTTTTATTTCATCAATGTCAAAATGGGAAATAAGAATTTCACTTAATGTATTACACATTCAGTGCAGACCACCAGGAAAACAAGCATGCACAGGATAGAATGCAAGAAAACTGAATAATACCACCCATCAAACTTGTCTTCAGTCCATCATCTTCTGTCATCGTCTGCTGGTCATCGTCATCGGGTAGTCCATCATCATCAGTCATCGTCGGCTGGTCCATCATCATCTGAAATGATTCATTTCTTAACATCTGAAATGATATGAAACAAGCTCACCTATGGTATGTTACCTGCATGAGCTCCACCAACATCATCTTCACCACGATGCTCATTGTACATGCGAATACAAAATTTTCATGCATTTTCGAAATTACATGCAAATTTAGCAAGATTTAACACATGCATTCATTCAAAAATGGGACAGACATTTAACACTCGACCATTATACCCCCTTTTTAATCTCAACATGCATCTCTTTTTTTGTGTGCTCCAAGAGCAATATTTTGCCTATGCCGGACTAGGTCAGTCGAGCATACAGAAAGTATAAATGACCCGGGCCCCTGATCACTTATACTTACTCATTACTCCTGACAAAACATGCAAGATGTAACCAAGGGTTGGGATCTGAGCTGCATGCAATCCAAAAATTGAAAATTAAAAACAGAGGAGCCTCAAAATGTCTGGTAATATCATAAAATGTTTGGTTTGATTTTTATTGCATAAAATGTCTGGTTTGAATTTTATTTTAGATTTTGTATTTGCATGCAAAATGGTAGCATTTCTCCATCATCACAACTAAAATGAATAAATGAAAGAGTGATAATAAGTACAGTATAAGCACAATATCCACATGCTTATCAATCCATACTTCTGATGGTAGTATATGTTAATATACCATAGGAAATAGGAATATACAGAATTATTCAGGGTGTTCTAATAAGTAACCAACAATAGGTGTCTCTCATGTTGCTTTATTGTATTCATTTCAAATAAAAAAACACTCAGTAAAAAAAAGGTAGAGAAAATGTAAGTTTTGTAAAATACAAATCAGTTTAAATTTAAAAGTTAAAACGATAATGTTGTGACGTTTTTACCGAAAAGGTCTATTACACACTTGCTGATTATTAACCGGCTTTGTGTGGGTAAAAAACGATTTATAGGGTGCTGTCATTTGGCCTTGTTTATATAATGTCATTTGGGGTTTTTAAACGCCCCTTTTTCATCTTTTTAACACACCAAGTAAATTTTAGTTAAATATTCTTAATCTAATTTGCCTGAATGAACACCGGCAAATGGAACGAAGCACATGCGAATTCACATTTTTACGGGATCAAATAGCAGAAGGCGTGATTTAAATCAAACGCATTTAAATGAATAAACATAATATATCAATTCCTTGCTGCAGTGATATCACAAACGTCCATTATCTATCGTATAAATATAAATGCCGCTGCAGCGTGCTTCAAGACCTTCATTTAAAAAGAAGACGGCGAGCCGCGAGATTGAAGCCCCGCACGGCGGCCCCAATACACCAAAAAATACCTAATACTTCTGCAAATTGATACGAATACTCAGGGAGAACTACTATATGTTTGCTTACAATATAAGAAAGCTTCAAAAACTAAACAATATGCTCTAAAACTAAAAGTTAAACGGCGGCGACTACAACAGTTAAAAAAGACACCGGCGTTGCAAGCACATGCATGGAAACTCACTAGAAACGCTGAAAATTTGGACGTAATTTTTCTGCAAATTTATACGAATTCTCAGACAGAACTACTTTATCTTTGCTTACAATATATGAAAGCTTTAAAAACTAAACAATATGATCTAAAAGTTGAACGGCGGCGGCGACTACAAAGTTAAAAAAGACACCGGCGTTGCAAACACGCACATGCATGGAAACTCGCTAGAAACGCTGAAAATTTGGACCTAATTCTTCTGCAAATTTATACGAATTCTCAAACAGAACTACTTCATCTTTCCTTACAATATATGAAAGCTTTAAAAACTAAACAAAATGTCCTAAAAGTTGAACGGCGGCGACCACAAAGTTGAAAAACATCGGCGTTGCAAACACGCATGGAAACTCGCTAAAACGCTGAAAATGTGGACCTAATTCTTCTGCAAATTGGTACAAATACTAAGGCAGAACTACTTTATCTTTGCTTACACTATAAGAAAGCTTGAAAAACTAAACAATATGCTCTAAAAGTTAAACGGCGGCGACTACAACAGTTGAAAAAAACAACGGCGTCGCAACATGGAAACTCGATAGAAAAACTGAGAATGTGGACCTAATTCTTCTGCAAATTAGTAGAAATCGTTACGAAAACTATGCTGAAGCTATTCTAGCTTTGCTTACAACAAAGGAAACTTAAAAAATCAAAGATATATGGTCTAAACGGCAGCGCCTAGCAGCGGCTTAAATACGCTGAAAAATTGGACTTACTTTTCTGCACTTAATAATTGACACTTATTGCCTTAATAATTGACACTTATTGGTACGAATACTGAAGGCAGAACAATTCTAGCTTAGCTGATAAACGTTTTAGTTCAATAACTAACAGATAACAGACTATTTAACACATACTGTTCAATTCACGACCATTGAATCCAGCTTTCGTCGACGGATTTCGGCCTAAAATGAAACAGTAAAAGACAAAAAAGTGTTTAATAACTATTTAAATATTTGAAACATTGTTTGAATAATATCTTCCTTTTTATGCAGAGTATTCAGAGATATACACACCTGGTTTTCTTTTTTTGCAACGAAGAGCGAATTTTCTTGCCACCGTATCGTCCACATGGTCTTGAAAACTGACTGTCAATCACTCAATCTGTCAAAAACTGTCACATGACCGAAACTGCAGCTTGTGATTGGCTAATTTGGTCACACCACATTGCCCTCAATGCAATAGACCACTGACCTGTATTTATTATGGACCAGTGAATTTGATTCTTCATCTGGACTATAACCTATTTTTGAGTGGGATAATGTTTCATATTATCTTTATTTCACTGTTTGGCAGTGTTTGCAACCATCAACATAATTCCACTCAAGAACAACCATCAACATAATCCACTCAAGGACAACCACCAACATAATCCACTCAAGGACAACCATCAACATAATCCACTCAAGGACAACCATCAACATAATCCACTCAAGGACAACCACCAACATAATCCACTCAAGGACAACCACCAACATAATGCACCACAGATATTTGTAAATTGACCATGTTTAAGAAAACGTTACAGTGTGCACATGCATTGCTTTTTGCATCTAGAAACATCTTTATTTGGAAGAAAACTGCAAGTATATAGTAATTATAGAAGAGTAACAATTCACTATAGCCTACAGTCTATAATAAACTACTACAATATATACATCATACACTGCTATTCTAGGAATAGTACAATAAATATTTGGATTTCAGTGTATCTTATTAGAGAGCGTCAATGTGAAATAACATGTAGGAAAATTTTTAGGGTTAATCTACAAAACCTGCTGAATAATGAACAAGTAGAGTGTAAAATATTTAGTCGAAGGTGTGCATTCAGCTTCATCATTGACATTGTCTACCAGTTTAGCTTGATCTGCCGGTGGAAAAATATGTCTCAAATGACCTGCTTATTCCATCATGCTGTTATATTTGGGGATAAATTTAATCCATAGAATTTATTAGGTCGTATACAAGTACCTTAATGAGAACTTTCATCTTTCCTCTCATCAGGATTGCCATGCTCTCCATTTTCTTTATGTTCACCTTTGAATGTCATTCTTGCATCCTCTTCAGCCCTTGCAAATACATCCTTGCTGTTGTGGTCATGTAAACTTTCAGCTCTGGCTGCAATCATTGCATCTTGCTTAGCAAACTTGTCAAACATATTTGCTAAAAACAAAAGAATCACCCTTAATTTTTCATCCATGAAGTAAACTTCCTCCTCACTCAAAACTACATATGCACAAAACAATTTCATATTTACCAAAAATTTTCTTCTCCTTTGCCCTATACTCCACGATTTGTTTTTTTGCGATAGCGTAATAAGTTCTAGCATCCTTATATTTTAGGTCCAGTTTAATAGCTTTTTAGAACTGTTCAAGTGCTTCATCTGGATAATGCATTGCTAGTTTTGCCTAACAAAACAGAGAATTATGTCAATAAATTAAACTAAATGCAAAGACATGACATTAGGAAGAAGTGCCAAAGATATTATTGGAATATCGGGTCAGAACGTAGAACACGGAGTCGTATAATTTGTGGTTTTATATTGATGTAATTATTCGATCTAACAAATAATGGTTAACAATTAGATTAGTAAATATAAGTTTAGGTTACATTGGGTTTAAATCATTCTATCTTTGTCGCATTCTATGTTAATATTATAAATGTCTTTACTTACTTCTTGCCGGGTCTACGCGTTCTACATAATCTTTAAATAATCACACATAAATCAAATTAAACAGGTTAGCTAACAGAATAAAAGTCCTTTTCACGCAAACGTGCTCTCGTATCTCTACCTCAATCAGTTCAGTGTTCCCTGGTTCATATTACCTATACAATCTCGTGCAATTAATCAATTAATGTCAATCAAAGTTAATATTATTAAGTTCGTACTTAGTCCCTCATCGAAACAATTATGTTATAGAAAATAACTTACTCTTCCTGTTTATATATATTGCTTTCACATTATTTTTGTCTCAATATAAAGCCTAATCAAGAAGAATGAAATATATGCTTAATTTAATTTCATATGGGATTGTGATATCCAAATATAGTTTTGAATTGGAGCTATGCTTATATTGTTTTTAATTAGAACTATGCATAATTTCAAAATTTAGTTTTGGCACCTTATCACAAGATTCAATGCACTCCATATATTTTGCTAACTTGTGGTTACATAAAGCAACATTTAGATGTCCAGCTAAAATCAAAGATGATGCTTGCTTCAAGTCTTTTTCCTCAACCAAGCTTTCCACCAATGAAACCATCCGTGTGAACTTGCCCAATGCTAATGAAAACTTCTCTTCCTAAAATAGCAGAGAAAATCAGCACCGAATCACTTAAATTTAGCTTAAAACTTTAAAACTATGCATTGCCAGATACAATCACATTGTGTATATACTAATTAAAAACTGCTTTATAGCTTAATTATTTTACCTTAAAATGTATAGTCCCTTTTTCTCTCACCAACTTAGCTCCATCAATTCTTTCCTCAAAACTTAATTCCCAGAATTCCTTCAGCTAGATTTTACAACAAATGTACTATTATTAGTAAAAATGCCACGACTGAGAAGATCTTTAGATTTCTTTACTCTCCTGATAAGTACTTAGCTAATATTCACATACAGTATTCAAATTCTTAAACGGATGAAGCATTTGATGCACCTGTTCAAAGGACTTGAGATGTATTTCATATTCAACTGACATGCCAGGGTTTATCCCCCATTCTTTTTTCCCTTTTCTTTAAAAGCATACGAACTGTAACAATTAACCAATGATATTTCATCTTTTTTCATGGTTTTAACAGCGGCGTCCACCTCTGGTATAACATCAGACTCACCAGCTTTGATATGTGTATTCATAGTTTAGAAATCAAACGGGGTATTTTAATGTTAGAACTATTCCATTTCATGTGTACATTGCAATATCAAATAGTGTGAACAATTTTTATCTTCACCAACAATGAACTGCACATCGCGTTCATCAAAGATTCTCTTGTCAATTTTTCCAACCAGATGAACTAAAATTTTAAAAGATCTTGAGTATTCTATGTAATGATCATTGATTAGAAACATTGGAAATATTTAATATATAATTTCAAACCTTGCACAGTCCCACCATCACAAACACGATCAGTTCCTTTGCCTCTTTTCACAATCTTTTTGGAAACCAATGAATCTAGTGTAACTTTTTCATCCTCCCAACGTAACAGTTCAATTTCATATACAAGGGATGAGTTCTGTGGTATTGTTGGGGGTTTGCCAGGTTTACCATAGGCATATTCCGGCTTGCAGTTTAGTGTACATATCTCACCTTTTTCATTGTCTCTACACCTAGCTCCCAATCAGATGTTATATGCCCTGAATCAGGTTTAAGAAAAATCTTTATCAGATTCAGACAAGCTTTATCATGTTTTTCTTACTCATTGCATGGAACCAAAGTGCAATGCACATATAGCCAATAAGGAGATAAAATCTTAATAGGAAAGAAAATTTCATGAAACTAGGTCTGTAAAAGCTATTTCTCCCTTCATTGTTTTCTTTAGCACTAGGGCACCCCCAGAAACATGCATGTCTCAGTAGGTTTTGTTCCATCAAACTTACATTTCATAACTTCAGCTTCCTCAAGACTTGAAGTCAGCTCAACGCTGCAGTCTGTGCATACACTTGCACAATGACCACATTGACATCATTATGAAAAAATTTTTCATTGTCCTTTAGTTGCCCTTTTAGTTGTCCTTTTAGATCCTTTTTAGTTGTCTTTTAGTTGTCCTTTTAGTGGTCCTTTAGTTGTCCTTTTTTGGATGTTTTTTTAGTTGTCCTTTTGGTTTATTTTTTAGTTGTGCTTTAGTTGTGCTTTTGGTTTTCTATTTGGTTGTCCTTTAGTTATCCTTTTGTTGTCCTAAAAGGGCGGCGCTCTCCTTTAAAAACCAGCCCGAAACCCTGTGCTTTGGTTGAATTGAGCGCAGATAACTGGTAGAAGGTTGACAATTCCGATACTACAGGTAACACATTACTTTCATCCTCTGCAGTTTCGTTTATGCAAGGGGCATCGGCATCTCGAAATGGACTAATGGTAAGCGGTTCAAATCTGTTAGTAGGTTTGAGATCTATAATTCCATCTGGAAGGTGGTTGTACTTGAGCACATTGTCTCTTTTTCCAGAGGAGTTAGCAATGCCGCCTAATCTCTTTATTTCGTTCCAGGAACATTCCTTAAGGTGTTCAACTCTGCCCTCGTAGTATTTGGAGCGACAAACTTTGCGTTCGCGATTAACGCAATTGCGTAGGACTCTGTATTTAGCACAATCACCTTAGCTTAAGACCCTTTGGCGCTTTTTGATCAAGTTCTTTAAGACAGGGTTATTCCAAGGCGACTCTGTAGGGTGTACTGTTTTGGCCTTTTTGATTACAGAATCAAGTCCAACCTAGACTATAGTTTGAAATAAGACTATCTTTCCTTCGCAGGAGCTTGCAGAATTGATAATCGCTGGGATATCAACCTGGTCGAGATAAGTGCGCATTGCAATACGGTTACTTGCTCTTACATCTCTATAGATGATTGTTTGTTTTAGCTGGGATGTTTTTGCTCTCTGTTTCGGCTGCACTACTACCGAACTGTGTTCGGAAAGCCCAAAAGCTGGTCATTGACTATCTGTTTTAAGTTAAAATTAGATTTTAGTCTTGCATCATTTAGTTGGTTTAGGTCTCCAAGAACAGGTATCGTTACTCGAGATCGATTAAGCAACGTGTTAGGTAATCCAGCATTAAAGAATTACCTGCACTTGAAGAGTGGTAAACAAGACCAGTAATAATCCTTGATACGCCTCTTGGGAGTCGTGTTGGATGAAATTTAACCAACAACACTTCAAGAGAGTTACTTTTGTCTTCTAAGTCTTCAAAAACGGAGAAGGGAATTGAATTCTTTATATACATGCATATTCCGACATGTATACAGGGTGTCCAAAAAAAAACGAAAACTATTGAAATCACCCATAACAATGCCATTGTTAGAGTTTGAAAGCCTAATCAACCTGTTGGGCCCACAAGTGTATAAATCAGGCTTGCCATAAGCATTTATGGGAGCATGCATATGATGCAGTCAAATTTGCTTGTTAATATTTACAATTTACAAACATGGATAACATTATTTAAATCCGCATCTCAAGGACCATGTTGTTCGACATATCCCCTTTCTCAAGTAACACAAAGCATTTAGCATTTTATAAGTTGCATTAAATCCCCACGGGCTGAAATTCGTTAACACGGCATTCAAATTTTAACAATGAGTGATTTCAATGTTTTTCGTTTTTTTGGGACACCCTGTAGTTTCTTTCCTGTCCCTTCGTACGAGGTTATATCCATTTAATGCCACAACAATATTTAGGATGTGATTTTGAAACCAAGTTTCTGTTATGCGAACAAGATCAAACTTTGCATTTCTAATAACATGACAAATCTCGTAGATCTTTGCACTGAGAGACATTACGTTTGAAAGAAACAGCGATGGGACGATGTGTAAGGTGAAATGTACACGCAGTTTGTATAGTTGTGGTGACGATGAGTGAACTCGAAATGGAGTTTACGGTTAAACGACCTTCTTGATCAAACTTGAAATATCTCGTGCCGTCGGATCGTTTCTCTCGCTTTTACAAGCCTCCCACCTCTTTTTCCTCGAAAGCGTGGCCAAGAATTTTTTCCAACAGCATCATACAATGAGTAGTTACAGGCCATAGTAATTCAGTAAAGTTGTTCATCGTTCATCATCTCACCTTGAGACATTCGTTCATCATCCCACATTGAGACACTCGTTTATCACTCCCTCCTGCGACATTCGTTCATCATCTCATCCTGCGACAATCGTTCATCATCTCATTCTGAGACATTCATTCATGATCCTTTTCTGATATTCGTTTCGCTCATCCTCTCATCCTGCAACATTCGTTAATCATCTCATCCTGCGACATTCGTTCATCATCCTTCCTCCGACATTCGTTCATTCTGATCCTGCGACATTTGTTCAACATCTCATTCTGATATTCGTTAATCATCTCATCCTACGATATTCGTTCATCATCTCATCCTGCGACATTCGTTCATTATCTCATCCTGCGACATTCGTTCATCATCCCTTTCTGCGACATTCGTTCATCATCTCATCCTGAGACATTCGTTCATCATCTCATCTTGAGACATTCGTTCATCATCTCTTCCTGCGACATTCGTTCATTCGCATGCTGCGACACTCGTTCATCATCTAATCCTGAGACATCAATTCATCATCTCTTCTTGAGACATTCGTTCATCATACAATCCTGGGACATTTGATCATCATCTCATCTTGAGAAATTCGTTCATCATCTCATCTTCAGACATTCGTTCATCGTCTCATCTTGAGACATTTGCCCATCATCCTATTCTGAGAGATTCGTTCATCATCTCATCTTGAGCAATTCGCTCCCCTCTCATCTTGAGACATTGGTTCATCATCGAATCCTGAGACATTTGTTCATCATCCCATGCAGAGACATTCGTTCATCATTCCATCCTGAGACATTCGTTCATCATCTCATTCAGCGACATTTGTTAATTATCTAATCCTGAGACATTCGTTCATCATCTCATCTTGAGATATTCGTTCATCATCTAATCCTGAGATATTCGTTCATCATCTCATCTTGAGACATTCGTTCATCATCCAATCCTGAGACATTTTTTCATCATCCCATGCTGAGATATTCGTTCATCATCTCATTCTGCGACATTTGTCCATCATCTCATCTTGACACATTCGTTCTTCATCACATCCTGCGACATTCGTTTATGATCTCATCCTGCGACATTCGTTCATCATCCCATCCTGCGACATTCGTTCATCATCTCATCCTGAGACAATCGTTCATCATCCAATCCTGAGACATTTGTTCATCATCTCATCTTGAGACATTCGTTCATCATCTCATCTTGAGACATTCGTTCATCGTCTCATCTTGAGACATTTGCCCATCAGCCTATTCTGAGACATTTGTTCATCATCTAATCTTCAGACATTCGTTCATCATCTAATCATCAGAAATTTGTTCATCATATCATCTTGAGACATTCGTTCACCATCCAATCCTGAGACATTTGTTCATCATCCCATGCTGAGACATTCGTTCATCATTCTATCCTGAGACATTCGTTCATCTTCTCATTCTGCAACATTCGTTCATCATCTAATCCTGAGACATTCGTTCATCATCTCATTTTGAGACATTCGTTCATCATCTAATTCTGAGACATTCGTTCATCATCTCATCTTGAGACATTCGTTCATCATCCAATCCCGCGACATTCGTTTATAATCTCATCATTCGTTCATCATCCCAACCTGCGACATTCGTTCATCATCTCATCCTGAGAAAATCGTTCATCATATTCTGCAACATTCGTTCATCACCTCATCTTGAGACTTTCGTTCATCATCTCATCCTGCGACATTCGTTTATCATCTCATCCTGCGACATTCGTTCATTATCCCATCCTGCCACATTCGTTCATTATCTCATCCTGAGACATTCGCTCATCATCTCTTCTCGAGACATTCCTTCATCATCTCATCATGCGACATTCGTTGATTCCCATGCTGCGACATTCGTTTATCATCTAATCCTGAGACATTTGTTCATCATTTCATCTTTAGACATTCGTTTATCATCTCATTTTGAGACATTCGTTCATCATCTAATCCTGAGACAATTGTTCATCATCTCATCTTGAGACATTCGTTCATCATCTCATCTTGAGACATTCGTTCATCATCTCTTCTCGAGACATTCCTTCATCATCTCATCATGCGACATTCGTTGATTCCCATGCTGCGACATGCGACATTTGTTCATCATCTCATTCTGCAACATTCGTTCATCACCTCATTTTGAGACATTCGTTCATTATCTCATCCTGAGACATTCGTTTATCATCTCATCCTGCGACATTCTTTCATTATCCCATCCTGCAACATTCGTTCATCATCTCATCCTGCGACATTCTTTCATGATCCCATCCTGCGACATTCGTTCATCATCTCATCTTGAGACAATCGTTCATCATCTCATCCTGCTACATTCGTTCATTCGCATGCTGCGACACTCGTTCATCATCTAATCCTGAGACATTTGTTCATCATCTAGTCTTCAGACATTCGTTCATCATCTAATCATGAGACATTTGTTCATCATCTCATCTTGAGACATTCGTTCATCATCCAATCCTGAGACATTTGTTCATCATCCCATGATGAGACATTCGTTCATCATTCCATCCAGAGACATTCGTTCATCATCTCATTCTGCGACATTCGTTCATCATCTAATCCTGAGACATTCGTTCATCATCTCATCCTGAGACATTCGTTCATCATCTCATCTTGAGACATTCGTTCATCATCAAATCCTGCGACATTCGTTTATCATCTCATCCTGCGACATTCGTTCATCATCCCATCCTGCGACATTCGTTGATCATCCCATCCTGCGACATTCGTTCATCATCTAATCCTGAGACGTTTGTTCATCATTTCATCTTTAGACATTCGTTTATCATCTCATTTTGAGACATTCGTTCATCATCTAATCCTGAGACATTCGTTCATCATCTCATCTTGAGACATTCGTTCATCATCCAATCCTGCGACATTCGTTCATCATCTCATCCTGAGACACTCGTTCATCATCTCTTTCTGTGACATTCGTTCATCACCTCATCTTGAGACTTTCGTTCATCATCTCATCCTGCGACATTCGTTTATCATCTCATCCTGCGACATTCGTTCATTATCCCATCCTGCGACATTCGTTCATCATCTCATCCTGAGACATTCGTTCATCATCTCATCTTGAGACATTCCTTCATCATCTCATCATGCGACATATTGATTCCCATGCTGCGACATTCGTCATCATTAATCCTAGACATTTGTTCATCATTTCATCTTTAGACATTCGTTTTTCATCTCATTTTGAGACATTCGTTCATCATCCAATCCTGAGACATTTGTTCGTCATCCCATGCCGAGACATTCGTTCATCATCCTATCCTGAGACATTCGTTCATCATCTCATTGTGCGACATTTGCTCATCACCTCATCTTGAGACATTCGTTCATCATCTCATCTTGCGACATTCGTTTGTCATCTCATCCTGCGACGTTCGTTCATTATCCCAACCTGAGACATTCGTTCATCATCTAATCCTGAGACATTCGTTCATCATCTCATTTTGAGACATTCGTTCATCATCTCATCCTGCGACATTCGTTCATTCCCATGCTGCGACATTCGTTCATCATCTAATCCTGAGACATTTGTTCATCATTTCATCTTTAGACATTCGTTTATCATCTCATTTTGAAACATTCGCTCATCATCTAATCCTGAGACATTTGTTCATCATCTCATCTTGAGACATTCCTTCATCATCTCATCATGCGACATTTATTGATTCCCATGCTGCGACATTCGTTCATCATCTAATCCTGAGACATTTGTTCATCATTTCATCTTTAGACATTCGTTTATCATCTCATTTTGAGACATTCGTTCATCATCTAATCCTGAGACATTCGTTCATCATCTCATCTTGAGACATTCGTTCATCATCCAATCCTGCGACATTCGTTCGTCATCTCACCCTGAGACACTCGTTCATCATCTCTTTCTGTCACATTCGTTCATCACCTCATCTTGAGACTTTCGTTCATCATCTCATCCTGCGACATTCGTTTATCATCTCATCCTGCGACATTCGTTCATTATCCCATCCTGCGACATTCGTTCATCATCTCATCCTGAGACATTCGTTCATCATCTCATCTTGAGACATTCCTTCATCATCTCATCATGCGACATTTATTGATTCCCATGCTGCGACATTCGTTCATCATCTAATCCTGAGACATTTGTTCATCATTTCATCTTTAGACATTCGTTTTTCATCTCATTTTGAGACATTCGTTCATCATCCAATCCTGAGACATTTGTTCGTCATCCCATGCCGAGACATTCGTTCATCATCCTATCCTGAGACATTCGTTCATCATCTCATTGTGCGACATTTGCTCATCACCTCATCTTGAGACATTCGTTCATCATCTCATCTTGCGACATTCGTTTGTCATCTCATCCTGCGACGTTCGTTCATTATCCCAACCTGAGATATTCGTTCATCATCTAATCCTGAGACATTCGTTCATCATCTCATTTTGAGACATTCGTTCATCATCTCATCCTGCAACATTCGTTCATTCCCATGCTGCGACATTCGTTCATCATCTAATCCTGAGACATTTGTTCATCATTTCATCTTTAGACATTCGTTTATCATCTCATTTTGAAACATTCGCTCATCATCTAATCCTGAGACATTTGTTCATCATCTCATCTTGAGACATTCGTTCATCATCTCATCTTGAGACATTCGTTCATCATCTCATCTTGAGACATTCGCCCATCATTCTATTCTAAGACATTCGTTCATCATCTCATCTTGAGCCATTCGTTCATCATCTCATCTTGAGACATTCTTTCATCATCTAATCCTGAGACATTCGTTCATCATCTCATCTTGAGACATTCGTTCATCATCCCATCCTGAGACGTTGGTTCATCATCTCATTCAGCGACATTAGTTCATCATCTCATCTTGAGCCATTCGTTCATCATTTCATCTTGAGACATTCTCTCATCATCTAATCCTGAGACATTCGTTCATCATCTCATCTTGAGACATTCGTTCATCATCCCATCCTTAGAAATTGGTTCATCATCTCATTCTCCGACATTAGTTCATCATCTCATTCTGAGACATTCGTTCATCATCTCATCTTGAGACATTTTTTCATCATCTCATCCTGCGACATTCGTTCATCATCTAATCCTGAGACATTTGTTCATCATTTAATCTTTAGACATTCGTTTTTCATCTCATTTTGAGACATTCGTTCATCATCCAATCCTGAGACATTTGTTCGTCATCCCGTGCTAAGACATTCGTTCATCATCCCATCCTGAGACATTCGTTCATCATCTCATTCTGCGTCATTTGCTCATCACCTCATCTTGAGAAATTCGCCCATCATCCTATTCTGAGACATTCGTTCATCATCTCATCTTGAGCCATTCGTTCATCATCTCATCTTGAGACATTCGTTTATCATCTAAACCTGAGACATTTGTTCATCATCTGATATTGAGACATTCGTTCATCATCTCATCTTGAGACATTCGTTCATCATCTCATCCTGCGATATTCGTTCATTCCCATGCTGCGACATTCGTTCATCATCCCATCCTGCGACATTCGTTCATCACCTCATTTTGAGACATTCATTCATCATCTCATCCTGCAACATTCGTTTATCATCTCATCCTGCGGCATTCGTTCATTATCCCAACTTGCGACATTCGTTCATCATCTCATCCTGAGATATTCGTTCATCATCTCCACTTGAGACATTCGTTCATCATCTCATCCTTCGACATTCATTCATTCCCATGCTGCGACATTCGTTCATCATCTAATCCTATGACATTTCTTCATAATTTCATCTTTAGACGTTCGTTTATCATCTCACTTTGAGACATTAGTTCATCAGCTAATCCAGAGACATTTGTTCATCATCTGATATTGAGACATTCGTTCATCATCTCATCTTGAGACATTCGTTCATCATCTCATCCTGCGATATTCGTTCATTCCCATGCTGCGACATTCGTTCATCATCCCATCCTGCGACATTCGTTCATCACCTCATTTTGAGACATTCATTCATCATCTCATCCTGCAACATTCGTTTATCATCTCATCCTGCGGCATTCGTTCATTATCCCAACTTGCGACATTCGTTCATCATCTCATCCTGAGATATTCGTTCATTATCTCCACTTGAGACATTCGTTCATCATCTCATCCTTCGACATTCATTCATTCCCATGCTGCGACATTCGTTCATCATCTAATCCTATGACATTTCTTCATAATTTCATCTTTAGACGTTCGTTTATCATCTCACTTTGAGACATTAGTTCATCAGCTAATCCAGAGACATTTGTTCATCATCTCATCTTGAGACATTTGTTCATCATCTAATCCTGAGACATTCGTTCATCATCTCATCTTGAGACATTCGTTCATCATCTAATCCTGAGACATTTTTTCATCATCTCATCCTGCGATTTTTGTTCATCATCCCATGCTGGGACATTCGTTCATCATCTAATCCTCAGACATTTGTTCATCATTTCATCTTTAGACATTCGTTTATCATCTCATTTTGAGACATTCGTTCATCATCTAATCCTGAGACATTTGTTCTTCATCTCATCTTGAGACATTCGTTCATCATCTCATCTTTATACATTCGCTCATCATCTCATCTTGAGACATTCGCCCATCATCCTATTCTGAGACAATCGTTCATCATCTCATCTTGAGCCATTCGTTCATCATCTCATCTTGAGACATTCGTTCATCATCTAATCCTGAGACATTCGTTCATCATGTCATCTTGAGACATTCGTTCATCATCCCATCCTGAGACATTCGTTCATCATCTGTTTCTGCGACATTAGTTCATAATCTCATCTTGAGAAATTCGTTCATCATCTCATTCTGCGACATTCGTTTATCATCTCATCCTGCGACATTCGTTCATCATCGCGAACTGCGACATTCGTTCATCATCTCATCCTGAGACTTTCGTTCATCATCTCATCTTGAGACATTTTTTCATCATCCCATGCTAAGACATTCGTTCATCATCCCATCCTGAGACATTCGTTCATCATCTCATTCTGCGACATTCGTTCATCACCTCATTTTGAGACATTCATTCATCATCTCATCCTGCGACATTCGTTTATCATGTCATCCATCGAAATTCTTTCATTATCCCATCCTGCGACATTCGTTCATCATCTCATCCTGAGACATTCGTTCATCATCTCATCTTGAGACATTCGTTCATCATCCCATCCTGAGACATTCGTTCATCATCTTATTCTGCGACATTAGTTCATCATCTCATTTTGAGACATTCGTTCATCATCTCATCCTGCGACATTCGTTTATCATCTCATCCTGTGACATTTGTTCATAGTTTCATCTTTAGACATTCGTTTATCATCTCATTTTGAGACATTCGTTCATTCTCATGCTGCGACATTCGTTCATCATCTAATCATGTGACATTTGTTCATAGTTTCATCTTTAGACATTCGTTTATCATCTCATTTTGAGACATTCGTTCATCATCTAATCCTGAGACATTTGTTCATCATCTCATCTTGAGACATTCGTTCATCATCTGATCCTGAGACATTCGTTCATCATATCATCTTTTGAACATTCGTTCATCATCTCATCCTGCGACATTCGTTCATTCCCATGCTGCGACATTCGTTCATCATCTAATTCGGTGACATTTGTTCAAAAATTTCATCTTTAGACATTCGTTTATCATCTCATTTTGAGACATTCGTTGATCATCTAATCCTGAGACATTTGTTCATCATCTCATCTTGAGACTTTCGTTCATCATCTCATCTTGAGACATTTGTTCATCATCTAATCCTGAGACATTCGTTCATCATCTCATCTTGAGACATTCGTTCATCATCTAATCTTGAGACATTCGCCCATCATCCTATTCTGAGACATTCGTTCATCATCTCATATTGAGCCATTCGTTCATCATCTAATCCTGAGACATTCATTCTTCAGCTCATCTTGAGACATTCGTTCATCATCCCATCCTGAGACATTCGTTCATCATCTTTTTCTGCGACATTAGTTCATCATCTCATCTTGAGACATTCGTTCATCATCTCATCCTGCGACATTCCTTTATCATCTCATCCTGCAACATTCGTTCATTATCCCATCCTGCCACATTCGTTCATCATCTCATCCTGAGACATTCGTTCATCATCTCATCTTGAGACATTCGTTCATCATCCCATCCTGAGACATTCGTTCATCATCTCATTATGCGACATTCGTTCATCACCTCATCTTGAGACATTCGTTCATCATCTCATCCTGCGACATTCGTTCATTTCAATGCAACTACATTCGTTCATCATCTAATCCTAAGACATTCGTTTATAATCCAATCATGAGACATTCATTCATCATCTAATCCTGAGACATTTGTTCATTATCTCATCTTCAGACATTCGTTCATAATCTCATCTTGAGACATTCGTTCATCATCTCATCTTGAGACATTCGCCCATCATCCTATTCTGAGACATTCGTTCATCATCTCATCTTGAGCTATTCGTTCATCATCTCATCTTGAGACATTCGTTCATCATCTCATTCTGCGACATTCGTTCATCATCTCATCTTGAGACATTCGTTCATCATCTCATCCTGCGACATTCGTTCATCATCCCATCCTGCGACATTCGTTCATCATCTCATCTTGAGCTATTCGTTCATCATCTCATCTTGAGACATTCGTTCATCATCTAATCCTGAGACATTCGTTCATCATCTTATCTTGAGACATTCGTTCATCATCCAATCCTGAGACGTTCGTTCATCATCTCACTCTGCGACATTAGTTCATCATCTCATCTTGAGAAATTCGTTCATCGTCTAATCCTGAGACATTTGTTCATCATCCCATGCTGAGACATTCGTTCATCATTGCATCCTGCGACATTCGTTCATCATCCCATCCTGCGGCATTCGTTCATCATGTCATCCTGCGACATTCAATTATCGTCTCATCCTGCGACAATCGTTCATCATCCCATCCTGCGACATTCGTTCATCATCTCATTCTGAGACATTCGTTCATCATCTCATCATGAGACATTCGTTCATCATTCCATTCCGCGACATTCGTTCATCATCCTATTCTGAGACATTCGTTCATCATCTCATCTTGAGCCATTCGTTCATCATCTCATCTTGAGACATTTGTTCATCATCTCATCCTGAGACATTCGTTCATCATCTCATCTTGAGAAATTCGTGCATCATCTCATCCTGCGTCATCTCATCCTGCGTCTTTCGTTCATCATCCCATTCTGCGACATTCGTTCATCATATTATCCTGCAACATTTGATTATCATCTCATCCTGCGACATTTGTTTATCATCTCATCCTGCGACATTCGTTCATCATCTCATCCTGCAACATTCCTTTATCATCCCATTCGTAAAAATTGGTTCATCATCCCATCCTGCGACATTCGTTCATCATCCCATCCTGAGATATTCGTTTATCATCCCATCCTGCGACATTCGTTCATCATCTCATCTTGCGACATTCGTTCATCATCTCATCCTGCGACATTCGTTCATCATCCCATTCTCGACATTCGTTCATCATCTCATCCTGCGACATTCGTTTATCATCACATCCTGCGACTTTCGTTAATCATCCCATTCTGCGACATTCGTTCATTATATCATCCTGCGACATTCGTTTATCATCTCATCCTGCAACATTCGTTGATCATCACATCCTGCGACATTCGCTCATCATCTCATCTTGAGACATTTGTTCATCATCTCATTTTGAGACATTCGTTTATCATCTCATCCTGCGACATTCGTTCATGATCTCATCTTGAGACATTCGTTCACCATCTCATCTTGAGACATTCGTTCATTATCTCATTTTGACATATTCATTCATCATCCTATTCTTAGACATTCGTTCATCATCACATCCTGCGAAATTGGTTCAACATCTCATCCTCAGACTTTCGTTCATCATCTCATCTTGAGACATTCGTTCATCATCTCATCTTGAGACATTCGTTCATCCTCCTATTCTGAGACATTCGTTCATCATCTCATCTTGAGCCTTTCGTTCATCATCTCATCTTGAGACATTCGTTCATCATCTCACCCTGAGACATTCGTTCATCATCTCATCTTGAAACATTCGTGCATCATCTCTTCCTCCGTCATCTCATCCTGCGACTTTCGTTCATCATTCCATTCTGCGACATTCGTTCATCATATCATCCTGCGACATTTGTTCATCATCTCATCCTGTGACATTCGTTTATCATCTCATCCGGCGACATTCGTTCATTATCTCATCCTGCGACATTCGTTTATCATCACATCCTGCGACATTCGTTCATCATCTCATCCTGAGACATTCGTTCATCATCTCATCCTATGACATTCGTTCATCATCCCATCCTGCGACATTTGTTTATCATCTCATCCTGAGACATTCGTTCATCATCTCATCTGGAGACATTCGTTCATCATTCCATTCTGCAACATTCGTTCATCATCCTATTCTGAGACATTCGTTCATCATCTCATCTTGAGCCATTCGTTCATGATCTCATCTTGAGACATTCGTTCATCATCTCATCTTGATACATTCGTTCATCATCTCATCTTGAGAAATTCGTGCATCATCTCATCCTGCGTCGTCTCATCCTGTGACTTTCGTTCATCATCCCATTCTGCGACATTCGTTCATCATATCATCCTGCGACATTTGTTCATCATCTCATCCTGCGACATTCGTTCATCATCTCATCTTGCGACATTTGTTAATCATCTCATCCTGCGACATTCGTTCATCATCCCATCCTCCGACATTCGTTCATCATCCTGCGACATTCGTTTATCATCACATCCTGCGACTTTCGTTCATCATCCCATTCTGCGACATTCGTTCATCATCTTGTCCTGCGACATTCATTCATCATATCATCCTGCGACATTCGTTCATCATCTTATCTTGCGACATTCGTTCATCTTATCATCCTGCGACATTCGTTCATCATCTCATTCTGTGACATTCGTTCATCATCCCATCCTCCGACATTCGTTCATCATCTCATCTTGCGACATTCGTTCATTATCACATCCTGCGACATTCGTTCATCATCTCATCCTGAGACCATCGTTCATCATCTCATCCTATGACATTTGTTCATCATCCCATTCTGCGACATTCGTTTATCATCTCATCCTGAGACATTCATTCATCGTCTCATCCTTAGTTATTCGTTGATCAGCCCATTCTGAAAAATTGGTTCATCATCCCAACCTGCGACATTAATTCATCATCTCATCCATAGATATTCCTTCATCATCTCATCTTGAGACATTCGTTCATCATCTCATCCTTCGACATTCGTTCATCATCTCATCCTTAGACATTCGTTCAGTATCTCATCCTAAGACATTCGTTCATCATGTCATCCTTGGACGTTCGTTCATCATCATCATGTCTAAAAAATCATCATACATATCCTCCATTTCCAACAGAGAATTAAATGCTATCAAGCTATCTATGATAAAATATGTATCAAGTATACCACACCTTCAACCATCTGCAAAGCCACTCTTTCAAGCACATTCCATTCTGCAACATTCGTTCATCATCCTATTCTGAGACATTCGTTCATCATCTCATCTTGAGCCATTCGTTCATGATCTCATCTTGAGACATTCGTTCATCATCTCATCTTGATACATTCGTTCATCATCTCATCTGAGAAATTCGTGCATCATCTCATCGCTGCGTCGTCTCATCCTGCGACTTTCGTTCATCATCCCATTCCTGCGACATTCGTTATCATATCCATCCTGCGACATTTGTTCATTCATCTCATCCTGCGACATTCGTTTATTCATCTCATCCTGCACATTCGTTCATCATCTCATCCTGCGACATTCGTTGTCATCCCATTCGAAAAAATTGTTCATTCATCCCCATCTTGCGGACATTCGTTCATCATCCCATCCTGAGACATTGATTTATCATCTCATCTTGAGACATTCGTTCATCATCTCATCCTGCGACATTCGTTCATCATCTCATCTTGCGACATTCGTTAATCATCTCATCCTGCGACATTCGTTCATCATCCCATCCTCCGACATTCGTTCATCATCCTGCGACATTCGTTTATCATCACATCCTGCGACTTTCGTTCATCATCCCATTCTGCGACATTCGTTCATCATCTCGTCCTGCGACATTCGTTCATCATATCATCCTGCGACATTCGTTCATCATCTTATCTTGCGACATTCGTTCATCTTATCATCCTGCGACATTCGTTCATCATCTCATCCTGTGACATTCGTTCATCATCCCATCCTCCGACATTCGTTCATCATCTCATCTTGCGACATTCGTTCATTATCACATCCTGCGACATTCGTTCATCATCTCATCCTGAGACATTCGTTCATCATCTCATCCTATGACATTTGTTCATCATCCCATTCTGCGACATTCGTTTATCATCTCATCCTGAGACATTCATTCATCGTCTTATCCTGAGTTATTCGTTGATCAGCCCATTCTGAAAAATTGGTTCATCATCCCAACCTGCGACATTAATTCATCATCTCATCCATAGATATTCCTTCGTCATCTCATCTTGAGACATTCGTTCATCATCTCATCCTTCGACATTCGTTCATCATCTCATCCTTAGACATTCGTTCAGTATCTCATCCTAAGACATTCGTTCATCATGTCATCCTTGGACGTTCGTTCATCATCATCATGTCTAAAAAATCATCATACATATCCTCCATTTCCAACAGAGAATTAAATGCTATCAAGCTATCTATGATAAAATATGTATCAAGTATACCACACCTTCAACCATCTGCAAAGCCACTCTTTCAAAGCACATTCCATTCTGCAACATTCGTTCATCATCCTATTCTGAGACATTCGTTCATCATCTCATCTTGAGCCATTCGTTCATGATCTCATCTTGAGACATTCGTTCATCATCTCATCTTGATACATTCGTTCATCATCTCATCTTGAGAAATTCGTGCATCATCTCATCCTGCGTCGTCTCATCCTGCGACTTTCGTTCATCATCCCATTCTGCGACATTCGTTCATCATATCATCCTGCGACATTTGTTCATCATCTCATCCTGCGACATTCGTTTATCATCTCATCCTGCGACATTCGTTCATCATCTCATCCTGCGACATTCGTTTGTCATCCCATTCGAAAAATTGGTTCATCATCCCATCTTGCGACATTCGTTCATCATCCCATCCTGAGACATTGATTTATCATCTCATCTTGAGACATTCGTTCATCATCTTATCCTGCGACATTCGTTCATCATCTCATCTTGCGACATTCGTTAATCATCTCATCCTGCGACATTCGTTCATCATCCCATCCTCCGACATTCGTTCATCATCCTGCGACATTCGTTTATCATCACATCCTGCGACTTTCGTTCATCATCCCATTCTGCGACATTCGTTCATCATCTCGTCCTGCGACATTCGTTCATCATATCATCCTGCGACATTCGTTCATCATCTTATCTTGCGACATTCGTTCATCTTATCATCCTGCGACATTCGTTCATCATCTCATCCTGTGACATTCGTTCATCATCCCATCCTCCGACATTCGTTCATCATCTCATCTTGCGACATTCGTTCATTATCACATCCTGCGACATTCGTTCATCATCTCATCCTGAGACATTCGTTCATCATCTCATCCTATGACATTTGTTCATCATCCCATTCTGCGACATTCGTTTATCATCTCATCCTGAGACATTCATTCATCGTCTTATCCTGAGTTATTCGTTGATCAGCCCATTCTGAAAAATTGGTTCATCATCCCAACCTGCGACATTAATTCATCATCTCATCCATAGATATTCCTTCGTCATCTCATCTTGAGACATTCGTTCATCATCTCATCCTTCGACATTCGTTCATCATCTCATCCTTAGACATTCGTTCAGTATCTCATCCTAAGACATTCGTTCATCATGTCATCCTTGGACGTTCGTTCATCATCATCATGTCTAAAAAATCATCATACATATCCTCCATTTCCAACAGAGAATTAAATGCTATCAAGCTATCTATGATAAAATATGTATCAAGTATACCACACCTTCAACCATCTGCAAAGCCACTCTTTCAAAGCACATTCCATTCTGCAACATTCGTTCATCATCCTATTCTGAGACATTCGTTCATCATCTCATCTTGAGCCATTCGTTCATGATCTCATCTTGAGACATTCGTTCATCATCTCATCTTATATTCTTCATCATCTCATCTTGAGAAATTCGTGCATCATCTCATCCTGCGTCGTCTCATCCTGCGACTTTCGTTCATCATCCCATTCTGCGACATTCGTTCATCATATCATCCTGCGACATTTGTTCATCATCTCATCCTGCGACATTCGTTCTTCATCTCATCCTGCGACATTCGTTCATCATCTCATCCTGAGACATTCGTTCATCATCTCATCCTGCGACATTCGTTCATCATCTTATCCTGAGACATTCGTTATCATCTCATCCTACGACGTTCGTTCGTCATCTCACACTGCGACCTTCGTTAATCATCTCATCCTGCGACATTCGTTCATCATACCATTCTGAAAATTTGGTTGATCATCCAATCCTGCGACATTAGTTCATCATCTCATCTGGCGACATTCATTCATCATCCCATCCTGAGTCATTCGTTGATCATCCCACATTGCAACATTCGTTCATTATTCCATCCTGCGAGATTCGTTCATCATGTCATCCTGGGACGTTCGTTCATCATCATCATCATGTCTAAAAATATCATAGATAGATAGATAGATAGTTTTTTAAAAAACAATTACATTGCAGCTAATAACTGAATTGCGTAATTGATGTACAGTTGAAGTTATAAAATATTTAAAATTTTGAATTATTACATGAAATATTAAAAGCTTATTCACACGAAATATAAAATATTTTAAATATATACAAATTATCAAAGTGAATTGGTTTTATTACACATAGACGGGATAAAGGTCCGCTTGAAGCGTTCAGTCCGTATCATTGGAATTTTAAAGACCCGCTTCTTCCTAATGTTGTAGCTTTCTTCTTGTGAGGGAGGTAATAGGCTGTGCAGTTTAGAAGGTTCTGAATTCATGATAGACGAGAACCACCTTTCGCATAACTGAGAACGTCTATCTTTTAGAGAAGATAGGTTAAACGTCTCCAAGTTAGATTCGTATGGTTGGCTTGGTGAGATGATAGCAAGCGCTCTTTTCTGAACATTTTCTAAGTCATCACACCGGTATTTTGGGAGGGAATGATGGAACACTTGTTAGCAGTATTCTGACAAGGGTCTAATACAAGTGGTGAAAAAATTTCGGATTTCCACAGCTGGCACTCCACAACGCTTCAGCAGTATTAAGAAATACATACGTTTTTTAGCTTTTTTTACCGTTTCGTCAATGTGTGTGTTCCACTGGAGGTCAAACAACCATAAGTGGTCAGCCATTACTGTTAAAGGATCAAAAATGTGTTTAGAATGTTTGAAGTTGATAATAAGTTCTTTACATTTCTTAGCATTCAACTGAAGTTTGTTTTCAGCGGACCACTTTTCGACAGACGTGACTGAATTTTGGACCCGGCTATTTGCTGCACTCTGCACAATTTCCGATACGGTTGTATCATCAACGAATTTCCAGCTACTGACATTTTGGATCTTTAAATCGTTGATCATAAGTAGGAACAGCCACGGCCCTAATTTTGTCCCCTGCGGAACACCAGAGGGGACATCTCCCCCATTCAGAAAAACAATCGTGGATCGACCTCGTGATCGTGTGTAGACGTGTGTACTTTGGGCTCCGCTGAAATATATGTGAATTCGCCAAGTAATTGCTGCTGTTAAAAATTTCTAACTACAATTGTCTTAGTACATATTACGGTTTTAATTTGCCTACACCATGGCGTGTATAAATCAAAGCGAATCTTCGACTCAACCTACTATCAACAATCAACTCGTAGTCGAGGGATCAAAAATCAAATGGAATGGCTCCTTCGAAGATCTGAAAGCTTTTACCGAGCTACGCTTGGGTTTAGGAGGCAACTGGACATCACCTGGTGGATCAACTAAGCTCTTTAGCAACGATGAAATAACAATAAAATACTCGAAGAAATCGTCAGTATTGTCATTCGAAGGCGAAGCCTCTCTGAAAATCAAAGACCTAGTCAAAGACATATATCTAACTAATAAGGCAGCATCTGAACACATAGCGGACGGTGAACCCTTGACCGAAACGAGAGAGATTGTGGAAAGCGATTGCGAATTACTCGAATCACAAACAGGCGGCGAAGCCATTGCAAAACATCAAAGCTCAAAGATCGAGAATTTGCATCTCATCTCGGAGTCAACAGACAGTAATTTGCATACAAACTCACGAGACTGTAACCTGAATACTGATAAGATACAGCTAAATGATCAGAACTACACAAGTAATTTAAATAGTACAAACTTCAACAAAAACCCAAAAGAAGTTTACGAAATTGAATCTAAGCTAGAGAAATATACCCAGAGTGTTACTCAAAAACTAGAGGCTCTTGCTGATGAAATTTCAACAATTAAAGAAACTAAAGAGAACAAAGCATATGCTATCCTGGTCTTAGAGGACGTTGTTAACGAGTTAAGGAAGGAAAAACTGCAACTTAACCGGGAAAATAACGAGCTAAAAGAAAAAATAGGAACTTGTTCCAATCTCTGTCCGAATTAGCTAGAGCTAAAGTTCTGGACCTCCAGGAAGAGAAATCGAGTCTGATGACCTCACTGAAGCGGAGAGGGAGAGAATTAAAGAACTGGAAACTGAGAACGATAGTTTAAGAGCAGCTGCAAGATCCCTACAAGAAGACCTCAATGATGGAAGCAAAACACAGAAACGGGATTATACCAAAGTAAAGGCTGTAAAGATACATCTGAAGCGTTTTTGAGTCAAAGAATCGGTACGAAGTCCTCAGCATCAGTGATCAAGAAGACGATGCCAATGATTCTGTGAGCAAAGTATCTTTAGACAAAACCTTGGAAACTGGTCATCGGAATGAGAACACTAACACAAGTCATAAAGGCTCAAAATCCAAGCGAAACATCCTACTAATTGGAGATTCAATAATCAAGGATATTAATCCCCACAAGATATCAAAAAGCTCAGTTCGAAAGTTAATATACCCTGGGAAAAGAGCTGAGGAAATAGCAAATGAATTCCAAAAAGCTCATGTGCATTCCTCTCCCACAGATGTTATCATACACGCTGGAACGAATAACTTAATACAGAACTCGAGTAAAGAATGCTGCGACAATATTAAGCATCTAAGTTCCACAGTACAAAACAAGTTTAAAGATGCCAGAATCGCAATATCTGGCCTAATATCGAGAGGAGATATTGACGTAGCAACAAAGATTCATGAAATAAATTACTATACAATCTATGCAAGAAAAAAGGATATACATTCATCGCAAATAAGAATAGACGAATCCTGCCTCAATGGCTCTAAGTTACACCTTAATACAAAGGGATCAGCGCTCCTGGCTGTCCATTTTATCAAATTTCTTCGGCGACTTTCACATCCAACTGTTGAGGATTTTCCGAAGGAACTTCATCATCTGGGGAGCTTCTGAGGATGATCATACCACAGACGCCAAGGAAGAATTCATCGTTAGACAAATCGTTATATGACGCGGAAAAGAGTAAACACGTCAATAATAGGTAGTGTGGACGACCAATCTGCTGTGCGGGAGTCTGAATCTGTGCTACCGAGTGTAAATCGTAAGTGTACTAATATTAATTATAAACCATTTGGCAAAGGTCTAGTTATGGCCTCACTAAATATTAATAGCCTTTTTGCGCATATTGATGAATTTCGAATATTTATGAAAGAATCTGATATTGATGTTATCTCAATTAACGAAACAAAGCTTGATTCTTTAATTGGAGATAACGAAGTCCATATACCCGGCTATGAAATAGTAAGGAAAGATAGGAGAACAAATGGGAGACATGGGGGTGGTGTTTGTTTCTATGTAAGATGCAACCTTAATTACAAAATTTGCGATGATTTAAGCTCTGACGATTTAGAATATTTAACAGTTGAAATAACTTAAGCCTCGGTCTAAATCTCTTTTAATTAGCACTTGGTATCGACCTCCAGATCTGCCAACGTATTACTTTGATTATTTTGAGAAAATAATACAGAAGGTAGATTTGACGAATCATGACTACTTTCTATTAGGTGACATAAATGTGGACCTTATGCCGGGAGCAACATCAGCCAATGCTAATAAATTAAATGATATATTTGAAATTTTTGGCCTCACACAACTAATTAAAGAACCCACTAGAACTACACCATATTCCTCAACGCTAATTGATCTTTGCGTTACAAATGCCCCAACAAAGATCATAAACTCAGGTATAATTGATCTTTCCATAAGTGATCATGTTTTAGTTTATATGACACATAAGGTTCATTATAAGAAAGCGGAAGCGCGATTAGTTGAAATAAGGAGTATGAAAAATTTTCATAGAGGAAACTTTATAGGAGATTTAAAACAACAGCAATGGTTAGAATTAAATTTGTGCAATGAACCTAATGAAATGTGGGTAAGATGGAAAGGGATGTTACTTAATTGCATTGATAAACATGCTCCACTCAGATTAAAAAGAATTGGGAAAAAGAAATCCCCTTGGATAACTAATCAATTAAAACAAAAAATGCGCCAGAGAGATTTTTTGAAAAAGAAAGCAAAAATGACTGGAGACACATTGATTTGGCAACAATATAAATCATTAAGGAACTCTACGAATAATGAAATTAAAAAAGTGAAAAGTCAATATTTTACTGATAACCTTGAGACCAACCAGAACAATCCAAAGTCAACTTGGAAACTTATTAATGAATTAAGCTCTCGTAATAATTCTAGTCATAAGACCATATCTAATAATACAATTGGCGAAGAAACAATAATGCGCCTAAGGACATAGCCGAAATGTTTAATTCTCACTTTGCAAAAGTAGGTGAGAATTTAGCATCTGTATACCACCATCTGCTGTGGAACCGGAGGTTTATATTGAGCCAACTGAAACAACATTCTCATTGACACTCCCCACAATAAATACAGTTTGTAGTAAATTAAGAACGATTAACGAAAAGAAAGCATCAGGTCTGGATAAAATACCCTGCAAACTTCTGAAACTTGCAGCTGAAATCGTTGCCCCATCATTAACTCTAATATTTGATAAGATTATAACTACTGGCATATTCCCAACGGAATGGAAGTTAGCAAGAGTTACGCCGATTTTTAAGAAAGGTAAAAAGATGATATGGACAACTATCGACCAATATCCGTAATTTCATGTGTTGCTAAGATTTTTGAAAAACTGATTTTTGATCAGCTATATGAGTATTTAAATGCTAATAATTTGATATCCAAAATTCAATCCGGTTTTCGATCATTGCACAGTACATTAACTGCCTTATTAGAAGCAACGGACAAATGGTCAATCAACATAGATAATGGCTTACTCAATGGAGTGGTCTTTATCGACCTCAAAAAAGCATTTGATACCATTGATCACACCATTCTCTTACGGAAGCTAAGAATATATGGTGTTGACCAAAGCGGCATCAAACTCTTTGAATCATATCTAAGCAACCGTGGCGAAAGATGTTGCGTAAATGGTGAATTATCTGAGGCTGTTAAAATAAGTTGTGGTGTGCCTCAAGGTAGCAACTTGGGGCCACTATTGTTTTTAATTTACATTAACGATGTGCCTAATTGTCTGGAAAGATTCTCTCCGAGAATGTTTGCTGATGATACTAATATAAGTATTGCGGCAAAATCTGTAACAGAGCTTGAATCAATAATTAACTCTGAATTGAAAAATCTTAATCAATGGCTCATAGCTAACAAACTGAGTCTAAGGCCCGTATTCAAAAAGCTCACTCACACTCACACTCATTGAGTGTGACATATAAATTTTGTTAATGCTGATCAATGAGAAAGTTTTCTCTGAATAGATGGAAAGATATAAGGTAAATCACTGAAAATCAAGCCCCTATTAAGCTGGAAATACCGCCATGGAAAGGTTATGAGAAGATTAAGATCTCCCACTCAATGAGTTTGAGTGTGAGTGAGCTTTTTGAATACGGGCCTAAATGTCGCTAAAACGGAATTTATGATAATTGGATCTCGTCAACGGTTAATGATACACAATAATGAACAAATAAACATTGAAATTGACGGGAAGATAATCAAGAGAGTTAAAGATACGAAATCATTAGGATTACAAATTGATGAGCTCCTAGTATGGGCGCGACACGTTGAAGACATTTCCAAAAAGGTTGCGTCGGCAATTGGTGCTCTTAAAAGGATACCCCAGTTCATAGATACAAGCACTGCCCTCAAAATTTACGGAGCTTTGATTCAACCGTATTTTGATTATTGTAGCTCAGTTTGGGATGGTTTAAATATCACGTTAAATGATAAATTGCAAAAACTGCAAAATAGAGCAGCGAGGGTAATTACCAAATCTGGATACGATGCAAGTTCCAGCGTCCTTTTCACTAAACTAGGTTGGGACAATCTTTCGACACGCCGGAAAAAACACAAGGCTGTAATAATGTTCAAAATTCTTAACGATTTAACACCGAATTATCTCCGTAATTTATTTGAATTCCACAGCACAGGATACAATTTGAGAAATTCTGAAAATGCTTTATTTGTACCAAAACCGCGAACAAATTATGCTAAACGAAGTTTTAGTTATAGTGGCGCGGTGTTGTGGAATGAGTTACCTCAAAATGTACGAGCATTATGCTCTCTTAACCAATTTAAAAGGGAGATTGACAACATTTTTCCCCTATAAAACAGACTCTCGCACGGCAATCTTGTAAATCAGTTTATATATCTGTATTTTAAATTGTATTGTATTGTGTTGTATTTAGTAATTTTGTCCCTAAATATCTATCTAATGAATGTATATAACACGTTGTTTACGATTCGTTAAAAAGTCGGCTACCCAATGCGCAATCCTCCGGGGGATGTTTAAACTAAAGATCTTTTGTAGAAGGATTTGGTGATCGATTAAATCGAACGCTTTTTTATAGTCAAACAGAACTACTCTGACTGCAGCTCCTGTAGCGTCCGTTGCTTGAGCCCAGTGGTGTATCATGGAAATAAGGGCATGCGCTGTCGAGGACTTCGGTATGGCTCCGAACTGACAGGGATCGATAATATCCAGAATCGCAGGTGCGATATACAATTCCACGACAAACTCCTCAGCGACTTTGGAAATAGTTTGCGTTAGGGAAATGGGTCTAAGGTGATTGTTCACATCCTCCACCGGGCTTTGTTTTGGTACTGGGATGACGTTAGCTAATTTCCAAGATGAGGGAAGATATTGGTCAGCAAAGGAACAGTTTATAACATGGCAAATAGGGTCGGAAAGTATTACGGCGTATTCCTTTAGAATCCAGTTGGAATCCCTCAGGTCCAGGTGCTTTATGGGGTAGATTCCGCAGGACAGATGAAACAGCTGCACCGAGATTTGAGGTAGATCCAAACCTGATTCGAAGGGAGAAGGGGGGTCACACACTTTGGTAAGTTTGCATCGGTTCAAGAAATGCTTTATTTATCATGCTGGCTTTCCTGAGGCGAGGATGAGTCATACTTGGGATTTGTATTTGAGAACACAAGGTCTCGAAGCCGCAAGGTGTTGTCATCCCTGCAATACGTTTGATTGCGTTCCACCACTGGCTAATTGGTTTAGTGTTCTTAAGATGCTGGACCTTGGCTGCGAAGTATCTGTTTCGAAGGATTTTCCTTTCCCGATTGACAAGGTTTTGGTAATAATGATACGCTTCGGACTCACCGTTTGAGAAGGCATGCTGACGAGGTTTTCTAATTTTAAAATCAGAAGTAACCCATGGAGGATCGTTTACATGAAGTTTTACTTGCTTTTGGGGCATAATTGTATCGATGCCAATAGTTATTAAATCAACGAGAAATTGTGATTTGGCTTCACAGGTTTCGACCTTCCTCAGGATCGACCAATCGATGGAACTTAAGTACCTGCCGAGTTCGTGCTTCCTACTTTGGCGAGTGTCCCGTTTTATTATGGTTTTCCTGCTGGAGTTGGCGTTTGTGGGTCGAAGAATGACACCGTTATGATCCGAAAGGCCAAAAGGGGGGATGATGTGAACGGAGTTCTGGTCATAGGCTTGGTACATGTTGGTTATTATAAGGTCCAATATATTGTTACCTCTGGTTGGGATATGGACAAGCTGTTTCAATTTAAATTGGGCTAAAAGGCGCCGGATCCCGCTCAGATGGTTAAAGTCGCCGGTTAGCAATATGCCACATCCTGGGTAAGTGCTTTCTGCAGAAATAAGTGTGGTTGTTAGGAAATCTAACATCGTTCTGTCGTCGGAGCTTGGTGGATGGTATACAATTCCCAGGATAATACAGGACATACCACGGGGTAGTCTGCGGGGCCTAAGATAAGACCAGAGCACCTCCATCTGGGGGCCTTCGAATTCAAGTAACCGTTTGTATGGAATTGGGGTTCTCACGTATAAGCACACGCCTCCACGTAATTGAGAAACACGGTTTTTAAACATGAAATTATAACCAGGGAATTATAACCATCATACATATCCTCCATTTCTAATAGAGAATTAAATGCTCTTAAGCTATCTATGATAAAATATGTAGGATCAAGTATGGACCACACCTTCAACCATCTGCAAAGCCACTCTTTCAAAGCATTGCGCACGTGAATACAAAATATTATGCATGTATGCACGTTTTATAGTATAACATTGTAATACTACAATCTTGGAAAAAAATTAGTAGACTTTTTCAATTTCTTCATGTCTCCCCCTTCCCCCCTACACAATGTTGCTATTTATGCATTGTATGTTCGGAAGTTACTTCATTTTATTCAACATTGTTCAGGGGGAAGAGGGGGTTGAGCATTGAGGGTCATTCAGTAAGTAATTTATGGAAAATGTACGATTATAGCATTTTATAATAGATTTTTAGTGAAATTAACAAAGAGTCTCCAAGTATTTTTTCCAAGATTGTCTCTAACTTCAATTAAATGCGACAATTAGGCAGTTGTATAATTGCGTTGATTTTTAAACATTTGTTATATTACTAGTATTATATAGTGCATATTACGTGTTGTTAAATTTACCTATACGGGGGGCGGGTGTTCTGGATTTTTCGGGGGGGTTGTTGTTTACTGTTAATAGTAATTTCGGCGCGTTAAATCAAGAGTTTAGACGACATTACAACTAAATTTATACGCTGAACTCGAACAAATTTTTAATAAATGGATGAATTGACAAGTCTAAACCACGGAGAAGTTATCTTGTTACATACAGTCAAGCAGACTTGGTGAAATTCCCAACCAGAGAATCGTTTGGCGAAGCTGTGGCCGCTGCATTCACTTCCAAACGAAGTAAAGTTACCCCGCTACATTGGCATGTTGCCTGGAAAAGCATAAAGACGGCGGTTATCACTACCACGTTGCCTTGAAACTCAGTGGTACGAGGAGATGGCTCCAAGCAAAGAGATTTATTCAAGAAGAACACGGTATAACTGTAAACTTCTCTGATCACGATGGCTACTACACTGCATATCGGTACGTAAGCAAATCTGATGATATGGTCTTCCACAGCACAGGTCACCCGAATCTCGATGAAGTTGGTTCTCCAAGAACAAGCGCTGTCAAGAGACATATCGAAAAAGGCGTTGCGAGAAAAAATCGTCTAATGTGGATAGTAAGGAGGCTGCTACTACGTCCAAGCGAAGGAAAAAACTTTCAAATTCGGAAGTGGCAGAGTTCATGTCGAACATGAAATTAAATCTGAGACTGAATTGTTAGCTGTTGCGAATGAGCAAAGCGAAGAGGGGAAGAAAGATCTCGCAGATTTTGTTCTTTCACGCAACTCAAAGGGCTTGCGTGAGCTTATAGAGCAAACATGGAAAATGAAGACGGTATCTGCTAACCTAGAACGAAAAAAAGCCTCACGAATAGATTTGATACGCAAGGCTGCTGATAGTGAATGTTCAACATCTTGCGAAGAAAATGGTTTGAGTGCGCTGAAGAAGTGCTTGTGAACAACAAAGTCCATCCTATATTGTTTGCTGCTGCCGTTAGAGAGCTATTGCTGTTAGGACGGGGGGAGTACCGGAATGAGATGATAGTTGGGCCGACTAACTCTGGAAAGACGTTTCTATTAAAACCGTTGGAGTTAATTTTCAAAATATTTTCGAATCCAGCGGAGGATAAATATGCATGGGTTGGGGCTGAGTATGCAGAAATCATTTTTTTAAATGATTTCCGATGGAGCAAGGAGTTAATCGATTGGAAGAGTTTTCTGCTACTATTAGAAGGAGATAGAGTTAACCTGCCAGCTCCTAAGAATCACTTCAGCACCGACGTTTGCATCAGTGAAGATACGCCAATATTTGCAACCTCAAAGAGTATCATCAAGTATAAAGGCTGTTACAACTCTCACGACCAAGCCGAAGATGACATGATGGCGTCAAGATGGAAAGTGTTCAGCTTTTCCCACAAAATCCCGGAAAACGGACAGAAAGATATTGTCCCGTGTGCAAAGTGTTTTGCACAACTTGTATTAATGGGAGAAATATGCTAAACAATGCGGAACATTATTAATTAAGTACTTGTTGTTTATTTACATTTAAAATTCGTAGACTACTATGGCAAAATAAAGCCTAAAGAGAGACCAAAGTTTATGAACGATAAACATTTATGTTTTGTGCAATGGGAAATATTTATACTACATGTTACATCATGTTACACTACATGTTACACTACATGTTACACTTCAACTATTATATTTTACTATATATCTTGACATGTTACACCATGTTACACCTACTTTAAAAAAGAATATACTGATTATTTTAAAAAGTAGGTGTAACATGTGTAACATGTCAAGATATACAGTAAAATATACAAGTTGAAGTGTAACATGTGGTGTAACATGTAGTGTAACATGATGTAACATGTGATGGATTTAATCATACGATATATATAATATATATATTAGTTACAAAGTATAGAACAACCGTCCAATTTGGGGCAAATACGTTACTCTACTACGTCTGTATTGATTAAAATAATTTGATATTCGATCTTGTGAGTGATAAATCACTACAATTATACAACAGCACTGCTGGATTTTTGCACTTAAAAATTTCCAGAATATAATGATACAGACATTTACGCTTTTTAATAAACTAATACTTGGTTCTTTGACCCTTTCCTTTAAGAACTGCGGTGATCCTTTTATCCATACTGTCAATGATTTTGTCAATTTCCTCAGAACTAAAGCTCAGAATAGTATCTTTTACTCGCGATGATAGCTCTCTAAAAGTTTCCTTGGTAATATTCTTTTGCAGTGCATCGTTCTTCAGTCGCACTGTTAGCGTATGGAAAAAGTTTTCGATCGGATTAAGGTCAGGGCTTCGTGGCGGAATTTTGAATACAAATGCATTTAATTTGTCGATAGCACGCATTGCTACTTTTGAATTCTGCCTTGGGCACCCATCCATGAGAAATCTTCTCGCTTTTGGGTTTGATTATTTTTTGAACGCTTTTGGAAACGATTTGACAATTTCTGCGAATTTTGGGCCTGTTATAGTCCCATCATATTGTTCACAGAGAACTACACCTTTACCGTAGGATATTGCCACCATGAAGTTCACGTTGATTCCACCTTCCTTTTTTCCTTTTGCAGTGCAATTGAACTTCAAGCCTTCTCCCCGTTTTCTCCACTCTCGAGCTCCCGGTGCGCGTGCCTGGTCATAAGGGTTACTTTTGTACTGGAATCCCTTTCCATCCAAATAAAACGATATCCCCGTCCTCCAGAACTCTTCGCCCAAATTTTGCTTTCTAATTTTCTTGCAAAACTTTACTCTTGATTTTAGATCTTTGGCACGAAGAAGTCCTTTCTTTCGCGTTTGCAAATACCAGAATCCGTCCTCATTTAAGCAAATCCTAATAGTGCGACCACTTACATGGCCTACACCGCTTTCTATACCTGGACACGTTTAGAGGTAAAAGAACCCTCCTTTTTCTCGGAGACTTGCTACGGAGCGCACTATACTTCTCTTGTCTTGAGGTGATAATTTTGAAGGTCTGCCTTTATTTTCTTTCCTCTTGTCAAATACAGGTTCACCATTTAGTGGCTTCTGAGCGTGCTTATATATTGCAGCTTAATTTAGAATACTGAGGAAACATTTTTAAAAGTTTTTTTCCTCGAATATTTGACAATTGATATGCAGCTCTAATTTGAGCAGAATGCTCCAAAGCGACGTTTTTGCGAGATTTTTTGGCCATCTATAAAGAAGGTGCTACAATTGAGATTTAGCTATGATAAAAGAGCTCCGTTATAGATCGTCAACTCAAAAATGCACAAAGTAAATTTGCAGATATCCTGCCATTCAGCCAACTGAAAATCCATTCAAAAGACAATGCAACCCCCCCTGATTCAACAACCCCCCCCCACCCACCCCCCACGCTGGTGACGGAATTGAAATCAGGAATATCATTTTTTACAACTGATTGGTGAGTTTTCTTAAGATTAGAGCTCAAAATCCACAATCACCTGTTATATAAAAGATTACTAATTTAGTCATTTTCAGACAATCTTGGAAAAAAATTAGTAGACTTTTTCAATTTCTTCATGTCTCCCCTTCCCCCCTACACAATGTTGCTATTTATGCATTGTATGTTGGGAAGTTACTTTATTTTATTCAACATTGTTCAGGGGGAAGAGGGGGTTGAGCATTGAGGGTCATCCAGTAAGTAATTTATGGAAAATGTACGATTATAGCATTTTATAATAGATTTTTAGTGAAATTAACAAAGAGTCTCCAAGTATTTTTTCCAAGATTGTACTTCATTTGTAATGTGATCGTCTGACCTAAGAAGACTAAAACACTCGACTATTATCTCCTGCAAATAAATACAATTTCTCATGCATGCATTTTCATTTTTTAGCCGCTCTCTTTTCTGCAATTTTTTTCGTCATTCAAGATGGAGAAAATCCAAGTGATGGGGCCGCTAGACTCTGCTTGTCACGACCACCTTAATCCATGCATGCAAAAACCGCAAGCCGAAAATTTCGAAATGAAGAAGGTAAACGGAAGAGTGTCCAGTAAATCGCACTGAGCCAAAAAGCCTTTAAAACCGATGCATTTTTTACTCATTCATATAAACGCCGAAACAGACTGTTGTATTTGCTTGCATGCATTGAGGCAAAGCGTCCCAAACCGACGACGATCCTTTAATACTGGAAACAGAAATAAATACCGTCGTTATCAATCGCGTTAGCAGTTAGCTATTTATAGATACAACTGCCTTATCAAATTCAATTTCCTGATTAAATTATATTAAGCAACGAAAAAACAAACAAAAAATCATTCAAACAAACAACAATAGATAATCACTAAATCATGTAATTTCCCCAACCAAGTTTGCCCGGGATAAATTAGCCATAATATAAAACTGAACATGGCCTTTTCGTTTTATATATGTGGTAAAACCAGTGGGTAAAACCATGCAGTCATTACATAATCTTAGTATACCTTTCCACGACGCCGTCATTTATAAACGCCCGCGGAGTTTTGAGATCATTGAGTCATAACCATGTTTTAATATATGGCGGTCAATTACAACCCACAGATCGTGGCCGGGTGCATAGTAATAGTTGACGAAAATAATCGGTTTCAAGCAGTATATAGAGTAAATATATACAAACAACCCAACAACAAACTTACATTCCTCTTCATAACTGCGTGATCAAACTAAAATTAAAAGAATATTGCCGTCATTTCAACAATCTAAAAAGACAAAACCGATTTCAGCAACACAACTTTCCTGAGTCTCCTCGACGTAGTGATAACTGAGCACCTTAAAATTCTTTCCAAAGGTTAAATTCATACCCTTGATAATCCTAATAGTTTTGCATTAAATTACTTTAGATAAAAACTAGTGTTGGATACTACGCATTAGAAATGCCTTGGTAAACGAAACATTAGATCGATCACATGCAGTAGCCCAACAATCAGGTTTTTGATGAAATAAGACCATCATAAGACTGATTAACAGAAACTCCCGCCAGTCTCCATATATTTAGACCACGCTTACAGAAATCGCTACATAAGATAACTTCTCCCATACTATTTGAACAGTTGTTTAACTAACCACGAGGCATGATCATGCCGGATAACAGCGACTTCCTGATACATTCGAAGCCAAATCAGCACCAGAAGTACCCGATTACGAACATCCAATGTGAAAGGGCAATTTTAACTCACGGAAACAACACATTTTCAATACGCCCCTTGGAAATATGCACATGTTGCAGCCAGAGTAATTTGTTTAAAACATGCTTCAAAAATACCGTCTCTCTCTCTGTATATTGTTTCTCCTTGCTGTTTGAGCATTGCCAAGTTAGTGTACAACGGTTTGCCGTTTTGCCCTTTGGGAATTATTACGTTCATTTTCATGCAAATTCGTGACAATACAGGGTGTATCAAAAAAATTAATATTCTAAAATTCATATTGTTTATAAGCTCAATAGATTTTATGCCCCTGGGATTTTAAAATGGCTTCTAATCGTACAGTTCAACTGCTAATGGTCAAATCAGCTAAACTAATAATGGTGTAGCTAACAACCGAACAACGAGTTTTTATTGTCGTGCATGATAACTTGAATGCTAACTGTCGACCTTGTAAAATAAATTGTAAATAACATTTTACTCGTTAAATACTTTCAATTCAGCTCGTTGGTTTACGCACCCGACTTTGTTTACCGACGATTGTGCCGCTAGAATATGATTACAAGCTTTCTCGCATTCCAGGGGCCAAACGTCTTTTGTGTTTTTTTTGATACACCCTGTATAAGGTACACATGCAAGGGATTGTCAATTCCCAATTTGCATTTAAAATGATCTAAAAATTTTTAATATAGCTGCCAGTTCGACGTTTAATATTCTGCGGGCGTTTGACATCTCCGGCGAATTTTAGTTATTAGAGAGGTTAAGATACCCCGGTTCCGGTGTACGGGTACGGGTGAATTACACGTACCCGTTACCGGTAAGACGGGTACGGTTTGCAACTTAAGAATTTTCTTAAATTCCGGGTAAGAACAACACCGGGTAAGAACTGACTATAAAAGTAAATATGTATTATACATCTCCATTGTAAGTCCTACTTAACTTTAACTATAGTATTTCGTGTGTTTGTTTTGAAAATCAAAAATATCAAGATGGCGTTCATGAATTATGTTTGCAAACCATTTTTGAGAAGCCTGTACTGTAGCTTGTATATAGACTGTATAATTTTACAACAATATGAACACTATAGTAATACGTAAAATGTATTTTAAACGTGTTAAAGACAGTCACCCACTTCTCCATTTGTCCTTTATTAAAAAAACTTTGACCACTTTGTCTTTGTAGTTACTCGTTCGTTGTTTACGTGTAGACCGTCGTTTACCACGGGAAAACGGGTAGATATTACGGGTAAATATGCTGACATCAGCGAAAAATGGAAAACAAAATGGCGCTACCCGTACCCGTACACCGGAACCGGGGTATCTTAACCTCTCTAATATAGCGGCTTAGCGGGCGTGCTACTCTTACAGGGAATTAGGTCCAGAATAGTAAAATATACCAGAGAGATGCAAAGCATCATCATGGGGTGAGCCTTAGCAAGAACAATAAGAGCGAGGAAAAACACGCGATTTCATTTCGTGTTCCTACTTCCTTGTTGAGACTTATTTCGCAGTTTTAAATTCACGGAGGTAATTTGTGTGTTCGTTCTTTTTGGTTTGTTTAATAGAGCTACTGAATAATTATATTCATTAATAGTCAGAAAACGGTTTGTTGGCCTCAAAAATGATTTAAAATATGATTTAATATAGAGCAAATTCATGATAACAATTAAGCGTGAGTTCAAAATACCAAAAAGTCGAGAAAGAAGTAAACAAGCCTCGTTTGATCGGGAATGTAGTGTAAACGGGGCGCATCCTCGTCCCCAGGGCGTAGCTCCGATGTGTGGAGAGCAACGGAGCTAGGCCCTGGGGGCGAGGATTCGCGGTCGTGCGATTTTGTAATCAGGCGTTTGATTTCACACCAAATTGCACTCCACTCAGTGCAATTACCATTATGAATAAACGTATTGCGTATGCATGCAGATCATAAACGCGCAGACTCACTATCAAAATAGACGATACTCTCAAGTCGTGATATTCTTAAGTCTTTCTCCATTATTCGACTCTTGCGATATGAAACCTTTCCACCTTTTCTCACTGGGAAAGATTACTTCAATTTGGTATCTTCCCTGGCAGTTTGACCTCAAAAATCTTGACACAATTATCAGTTGAAGAGCTTGCAAGAAATAGCGTGTCCGTATAGCCAGGTCGCCAACGAATCCTTGCGACGGTCCCTGTGTGAAGTATTCTGAGTAAAAGGTTAAGATACAATAATATCAATATGCTCTAGTCGGATTACATAGGAGTTAGTGAAATGACCAAAAAGATATTGCATGATACCATCCTGCAAAGATACGAACTCTAAAGGTAAAATTAATACGTATAACAATTTAGAACTGCTATATTGACATGCAGGATACTTTTGTCCTTTTTGACCCAATTTTTCCAGCCACTCTCTATTTTTCCAGCCACTGCCATTCATACAAACGTATATCACCGGACGCTTTACCAAACTTTCTAAACTAGTCTTGGCTACCTTACGTGTAAAAGGTCACATTATCATTAGGGACCTTAAGCACATTGGACGGCACACGACGACGACGCAGCTGAAATTCTCCTTTAAATAAATGCTATATCAAAGTTGTTGTTGTATATTATTAATTGTACCGATTTAGTGAGTATAAGGCGTTAAGAACTTTTAAGGACAATTCTATATAGAGCCTGATGCGAGGTAGGGCTCGCTGAGTCCTGAAATGCACCCGTTCTAGGCAAGACGTAAAAAAACACGTTTTCCTGTTGTAAACAGAACGAGGACGACTTCTAAAACCAACCATGGGTCTTTAATTATTCATTTCTTTTCAATGACCCATTGTATTGATAGCCGTCGTCGTCGCGTTCACGTCCTACATGCTTAAGGTCGCTATTATTTACATTGATGACGCATTCTTGGTCGGCAATTCATATAAACATTGTGTAACTACTATCTTGAGACTTTGATTCGACAAGAGAAACTGGGATTTGTTATTCACCTTCGAAATCGATCTTTACCCCTTGTCAAGAAATAACATTTCTTGTTTTTTTGATAAATTCTCATGAAATGACTATTCGCCTGACTAAAGAAAAGACAGACAAACTAATGGCTCTTATCACAAACACTCTACCCTCTGCGAATAGAGAAGGTCTTTCGGTGCTCGTTAAGGTGTTTCGGTGCTCCTTAGGTTGTTTCCGTGCTCGTTAAGGTGTTTCCGTGCTCTTTAGGTTGTTTCCGTGCTGGTTAAGGTCTTTCTGTGCTCGTCAGGGTGATTACGGTGTCTCGGGCTCGTCGAAATTTATGGTAAATTTAGGAATCTTCCCGTCGATTTTAATGACAAATATAAAGAAAAGTTTCTGAACATAAACACTTTAGTTCATATATTCATTTAGAAGCGTTGCGAACTAAATGTTGTTCGACATTCAGTCAGCACACACTGCCTTCTCTGCAGGCGCTTTTATTATTACAAAATTGGAAGTTTAATCCCTGAGCCGGGCGAGGGTACTAATTCCGCACGGAGTATATACGCCCGGGAATGCAAATGCGAAATCAAAGTTGTCCGCCATTATGTCATGGACGTTGGGCGTTTTTGTAAGTTATGCGCATGCGTGAATTTAAGACGAGTTAAAACTGATAACTAGCAAACGTTTACAAACGTGCGATTGGCTAAATTAAAATTTGGGTTCACGTCAGCATAATTGATATTTTGAATTATAAAACTTTTTTTTAAATAATATTTTTCATTTGGATAGTCTTAAAAATATACGAAAAATTGACTCATAAAATTAATTAAAATATAATATTAAAGATGCCTTCGGATAGAAAAACTTTTATTCAAAATCTACGGTAAAAAATCTACGATTTTGAAGCATTTTCCAAGTGGTTTTGAACAGGTAAATGAGTGGATTTTGTATTTCAAAGCATGCAAGTATTTAGTATTAAGTTTAATATGTGGATATATCAACAAATGTATGACACCTCTTTGACGTTATAGTCGAATTTGATAGCGCGAGAGTAGACATTATAATCGTACCAAGATTTAGGATTTTACTTTACGACTTCGATCATTCAGCAGAAACGAGTGTTATAAAATTTCAGTGATGGAAATATATGTTTATTGCTTCAGGCGAAGGGACTTTGCATGCAATTTATTTCTAGTAATGTAATGACTTTCACTTTATTGTGTTACACTTTGGAATTCGTGCTTATATTAAAAACTTTCGTTCATGTGATAACCTTATACCTGATTACGAGCGTATAATAAATGTGTTATGTTTTCACGAATGCAAATGGTTGATGCTGTGTTAAGCTGATTCTCCATTACAGAATCGCCTCTAATCGTGTGCGAACATCGTATGCGACCACATCCACGGTGAAAGCAGCGATATTTTATTCATTTTATTAAAATAGAACCATTAAATACCATTAAAATTTAGAACCACCTTAAAAAAGATGGTTTTACTTTCACAAGCATATGTGCAAAGATGCAGAACATCCTTTTATAACCCACGCATTGAAAAATAATTTTTCATTTTGAATAATATAATATAAAATAACTTATTTCCGCATCGGAAAATTGGCCCAAGATTCGATAAGCGCACCACAACTATTGCGAGACAAAATTAACGTAGAGCTACGGTGACGACTTACGATATACGGTCAAGCCCTGGGTACAAATTAGCCGACAGCTTTCCTCGGTACCTAAACACACTTACGACAAAAAATAAAAAATACCAACAAAAAAACAAAACCTTGGCCATTTTTCCCCTCCGTCGCTTACGCCAGAGTAATAGGGAAAATGGCGGAGAGCCACAGCTGCAAACGAACTAAACCTGCTGCGGCCAGTATGAAAGCCAGATAGAGTTTCTTTTCAATCGATTCAAAATCGCCCGTTTTTTCGCATAATTTTGATTAAATCCTATAATATAATCCTCTTTAATAATTTTTGGCGGGTTTACACTTGCATTTCATGCGGCATTTTATTGCATGTGCAATTTTCTTCTTTTGGTAGATGTGAACGAGTGACTAGATACAAATGTTATGAAGAGCTCTTGCGTGAACATCAGTAACTAATTCACTCTTTCACATCTACCACAAGAAGAAAATCGCACAAATCGCAGGAAAAACGGGCATAGCTGATTAATAACAAAAAACAACAACAAACCAATTAATGTTGATGAGGAATTTTTTTTATTCAACTACAAAATATCCTTTAAGATGGCGGTGCACCAAACCCACGACCTCGACCGAAACCTCCACGCTGAAAGAATATATAAAATATTTAGAAGTGACATTAACCGATTTATTTCTAGAATGACATTGCTGTAGTTATATTAGGGTTCGTACATTCGAAATGAAACTGACTATATGCATAATTTGCACTCGGTAGAATGAAATCGTTTTTCGTTCTAGAAAATGGCAATACGTCCCGTAGAATGTAACACGAACTTTGCGTTTTGAATTGCTGCCTCGAGTTAGCAATATTTTAATTCAGAGCACAACGAAAGTTAAAAATGCAGATAAACAGTTTAACTGACACCGTTGTTTAATTTCGGACTGTTTCGATTTAAAGTTCGGATAACACGTCGCGTACCTAATTTTAGCGGGCAGTGATAACTTTTTGCAGTGATAAAAGTAGAATGTGCAGCGATAAAAGCAGAATGTGCAGTGATAAAATGAGAAATGTGCAGTGATAAAATGAGAAATGTGCAGTGATAAAATGAGAAATGTGCAGTGATAAATAAGTGATTCGTCAGTAATTGTCACCCAAAATGCAGGAAATCAACTAATCAAGTCATAGGGACTCAAAAATACAGAAAATTTTCTCTAGGAGGTCCTACAGACCCCCTACAACAACCCATCATTAAATTACCAATTTCCTGTTAGGACAATTTTATCATATCCCAGCCCAACCCCCCCACTACTTTTCTGCTGTGATGATATATGCAGTGATAAAAAACACAAAAAATAATCGAGGACTATACTTACGAATTCAGGATTGAAATTTGCTCCCGCCCCTCCTTTGGGTTCATCACTCGGTCCACGTCTGTAGGCTTCACGGTCAGCGGTGTCTGGTGCTGGACCAGATGGACGAGGGCCTTCTGTAAATAAAATTATGATTAACACAAAAACTGGTTCTCAGACACGAAAAAATAGTAACGACAAATAGGTATAGTAAAACAAGGAGAATCAAGGTTCTAACATTATTTAGAAAATGCTTTACAGTAAATTTCCAATTAAACGTATCCTTATTTACTAAACTAAAAAAACATAATTTTTCTTTAAACGTGATTGACAGAGCACGCTACCACACAACTAATAAAATTTTAGTGCCATATCTTAACATATTTCTAGACAAGCTATCTTTAAAACAAAGAACGGGGAATGGCTGATAAAATGCAGAATTTACCTACTACAGCATAGACAAATATATGGGGTTACGAATGAGGGGTTTTCTGAATCAATTGGTAGAATACCAAGGATCAATAAATACACGATTCTGTCGAAGACAATATCTACTATATTATTAAACGCTGGTTACAGGCTATGTAATTTATGGTCTGGATTATTTAAGACCTTTTTTCTTCTTTTTACAGCTGATTACCAGGCACTTTTGACTTTTTTCCAACTTTCAATTTCACATATAAATTGTGTGTCAAAAAAATTGCTAGAAACGTTTTTACGATAAATAGTTTAATGTTGATACCTTAAGTTCCTCTTCCGCAATTATCGCAAAAACAATTGCATTTAAAACATCGCCACAAAATGCAATATATTTACATACATGAGATAAAATTATGAATAATTGAGGACAAACCCTTTGGTCTGGCACGGGATCCTTCCGTCCTTGTTTGTCGTCTTAATGTGGATGGAACAATCTCAGGAGGCAGGTTTAGATAATCACGCAGATATGTGATGCCTGAAAACAATAATTTGCTCTGAATTTCACATTTGATCAGTAAAACAATTTTCATTAAATTTTGATGGTAATATCCAGTTAAAAACCAATATCTTGAAGAAAATGTTAAATAAGTACAGTGTTTTTAATAACAATTATAATTTCAAAATGTTTTTAATAATAAATAATAAGTGTGATTCAAAATGTTTTTTCGACAAAGAAATACTCATTTATTAGGTGGAAAAAAGTAGGTCTGCTGCATTTTATGAAAGCCAACATAGTTACATACATTATAATTCAAGTTTATGACAGAGTTGCAAAATGAACTAGGTTATTTGAAATTTGACCATTTTGTGGTAAATAAAAAATGTATCATTGAAAGGAAAATGTTTTTCCAAGGTAAAAATTAATTTGTTAATGCATGTAAACTTCCATTTCATTTCTAAGACTATATGTATAATAGCTAACAATACCTTCATTTGTTAGGTACCAGTAATAATGCTTCCAAGCAAACTGTTCTGTGACATACCCTCGAGATTTTAGAGACTAAATAATGTAAGCTAATGTTAGTTAATATGAATTGTCTATAAATTGCTAATATAAATACAGTAGAGTAAAGCGAGTTAAGCCAGTTCAAGTGAAGTGGAGTAAATTACTATAAAAAACACTGTCAAATTCAAGGGGGATTGGATTTAGTTCTAGTTAACGAGGAGTTTGAGTTAGCGGGGGACTGCTGTAATATAAATGGTCAATATTTCATGAGGCAAATAAATAAGTTTCTTATTATACCATTGGTCAAAGAAAAAGTGAAGAACCAAACAACAAGGTAAAAAACAAATTATTCATAAATCATAAAAGACAATTTCAAATGGATAAACACTCCAAACGTTGCATGTCCAAGTGTACTGCAGGTGATTGAAGTTGTTTAGAGTTATCTCCCTCTGTGGGGGTAACACAGACAACATCAAAATTTTGTCACTCTTGCGTGATTTGCTCTCAACTAATGAAACGCTATGAAGACCAAACTTTGACAAGTGATAGATAATAATGTAAAATCATGCCAGCTAGTTTGGTGCACATCAATAAATATCCAATGAGCAGGTGACTTACCTGCATAGCTTTGATGACTTGTAGATTTGGAACAGTCTCCAGCTCAGGATGTCTTGGTGCATTGAAATCTTTCTTTGCAACCATTACACCCTCTTTGAAGAGGTATTCATAAATATTTGTTCTATTCTTCTTGGGAATCAACATCCTGAACAAAATGAAGCAATATTATTTATTATTGTACAGATGAGAACACATATCTTTTGACTGTAATGATGAATATTAATTATCTTTTGACTGTAATGATGAATGTAATATAGATACAGATAATATACTGTAGGTATAATGCTGGTTTGGGACACACAACAATGTGACAGTAAACAAGGTACTGTATATAAAGTATGTGTATAAAATCTAATTTAATATCTAGGAGTTATAATGATATGAAATTTTATTAGTCACTCTTTGAAGCTTACTATTTAGACCGTGGGGAATCAGAAATTTTGGTTGGAAAAGGCATTGCATTAAAAAGATTGGCAATTTCCAAGAGAAACTCCTTGTACTATTTTCTTTTTCAACCAGAATTTCTAATCATACAAGGAGAATGGAAGCACACATTTTTTCCAATGCAACTAATGTCTTATCCAAGGAAAGGAAAGTCTGAAGGAAATGGAATGCTCACACATATCATTGAGAGTGTGAAGTAGTTTAAATGTCATAAAACTACTAGGCAGTGAACTTAACCAAAGAGATGGCAAAAAGTCTAGCCACGATAAAATTATATAAAATGTACCTTTGACAGACTGTGAACCTAGGTAAATCTCTAAATCAATTTCATCCTCGAAAATTATTCTCAAGTGTTCAAAAACAATAAAAAATTCTGATTTTAAAACTGGTTAAACAGTCAACGTGCCACTAGCAAGTCAAACCAGCTTCATGTGTTATCAGAAAAGCGTTAAAGTCCTGTTATATTAAAATATCGGCAAGGTATCGAGGCGACATTACAGATTGCTAGCATTTTGTCGCCAAATCATAAGCGTTAACCGTGAATATTTTCGTCGGAATAAAAAAAAATTCAACTTTCATTTCGACAACATCCCAAGAAAGCTCTGAGTTCAACATAAAGTTCATATTTTAACGGATGGATAAAATATTAAAGGATTTCTGAACCAAAATATTACCTTAAAATCACTCTTAGCTTTTGGAGACAGGAGAAAAGAAAGAGACATTTAGGGGGACTGGTTTTGATTGGTTTTGATTATTAAAAAATACTAAATTCAATCGTTCAAATGGACATGTTTGCATGTTAAGTACGGTGACTAATTAACTACCAGCCGGCCGAGGTAATTTCTTATTTAGAAAAATGGAAATAACCACAGCTAGAAAGATCATACTAACCTGAATGAACTTTGTAAAATGCTCAAAATATGGCGATTTCTCGGCCCAAAGGTGGTAACTTCCGTGCGATAACAATTGCGAACTTTGCAAGGCTATGTTTTCCGCGTTTGACAACATTTGGCCACTTTGCAGCTTTTCAATTTTTACTATTCTCTTTTACTTTGGAACAGGGAGTATAGTTTACTTTTTTCCAACCCAAGCCCAAGGGGTTATAGTATATCCTATAAAATACACGAATTTAATACTAGGGCTAGAGATTAAGATTTAGGAGGAATAATCACGTGTATTAATTAAGAATTTATCACGGATTTGAGATTTACTGAACCGGGGATTATTTTTAGGAATCCACGGATATAATCCTTAATCTAGTCCTTTAGGGCTCGTAGTTGTCGCTGAACGCTTGATTTTCTTTTTAATTGTGACCGGTCAATTCAAGGAAATAAAGGACGAAGTAAAAATGAAAATCTTCGTTTTTCATTACACTGCAAGCTAGAGTGCGCGTCTTTCATAACACTACAAGCTAGAGTACTAATCACAAACCACGTGCACAAACGTAAACTGGTTATTTGTAACTTGTCATTGAGGTAATAATATAAACAGGTTATTTCAAAATATTGGAATATGATTGGTCGAGACAACACTGAGGCCTTTGTTATTGTGAATAACTTATGTTGCTTAGCGCATTTGAGAACTTTATGTGAAATATTTGATGAAATATGGTCGAATCGATGCAAGAAGATACAAATTTGGTTAGTAAAATCCAATAAATTTGTTATTTTTCTTTCCTGAGAATGTATTTTAAATTGTGTTTGATATTTTAGTCACGGCGAGCACAAAGTTTAACCAAGGACGAAAAAGCTGACGCAAACCAAGCAGACATGACTGCAAATGAAAAGGTATTTATATTTTTTTATATTGATTTTTATAAGATTTTGGTTCTTCGTGTTGTATAAATGCAATTATTCAAGTCTGGTATCGCGTATATAACTTATTTAAATCACTGTTGGGATTAAAATGTTAAACGCAACAATATTCTTGCTTTCTATTAAGAATGATCAAAGGCTATTTGTAATCGCATATTAATAAAGGAGGACACAGTAATATGTTGACGCAACTGTATTTATTCCCTTACTTCTCATGTTTTTTCGTGTGAAAAGACGTTATTTATTCATATTGTATGTGTAGGACAGGAAAAATAATGCACAGGCATAATTCTAGATTATTTGTATTTTATATTCTAGACCAGAAATGACAGTGTTTCACAATTACAGTAGTCCTATGGATTATTGAAACACATATTTCTCCTGTTGGAGGCAATAATTTTTTTTAAATTCCTACTAAGTAAAGTGGCCCTGGCTTTTAAAACTGCATGTTATAGTTGTTTACAATGTGGACATTTGCTCTGAAGTCTGAAGTGAACACCAGACTGCCCTTCATACTATACCAAATCATTTCTCTCTATTGAACTACAACTAGATGTGCAATTTATCCAGGCAGATTATGCGAGTTTGAAAATTTTTTTATCCATATTCCATGATATCCTTGAATTTGGTTCATTTAACAGGCAACAAGAGTGACTTGTGTATGACTCTTTCAGATATACTCCTTAATTGATTACCATATCTTTCTTTACGCCTAATTTAAAAAGCTTTATTAAAGATGGGTGGCCTCTATGTTCAAAAGACTTTTTATTATTGTTATTGACTGCAGTTTTGAGTTAACTGCAATGATTAAACTGTACAATATGTAGTTTTGTAATACCAGTCTCGGGTTCTTAGGACCAAACAAAATATCCCATGTGTGTTTTCAGTAGTTTGTTAGCATGTGATGCTCTCACAATATTTTTTCAACAGGAAGTATAGCATGTTGTACCAGACAGTTTGGTATGATTGCTGAAATCATTTTTACCACACCTTCGAACAAAAGCTTGTGCATTCTTCTATTGGAAATTGTATAATTTTGTATACCTTCCAATTGTATATATATGTATATATACATATGATATTGTATGTTCTGTTACTTCTGTTTGGTTGAAAGTCATGATCTATTACCAAACAAATACATGTGCAATAAGTTTGCACCGGTCAGTATGTAAAAATTCTTAGGATTACCATAAATAAATCAATCGATTTGTTTTTATTTTGTTTAATATTTAAATCAAATAGATATATCTAATATTGTCTGTTCAGTAATAGAACCACAGAAATCATGAGAACATAGTAAGAGTGAAAATTGACTGCTCATCTGCTGCTCATGCCAAATGTTTTTTGTTCTAAATGCAATCTAAACTCAGCTAGGTTTGTATCTATTACTAAACAGCCGGTGGCTTTTTGATGTATGTAATCTGTCATTTTATACTTGTCATTGCTATACACATGTGAAAACATGCAACTTGTAAGAACTTGACAAAAAACAGCTAATTTTTTCAAGATGATCTTCTCATCTAGCTTATAAAATGCTGAACAATGTATTCAGACATTGCAAGGTTAATACAATAGCCTTTGTAGACAAAGATATTACCAGTTTACAGTCTCTTGTGGTTTTCTCCAATGCTTAGTTCTTTTTTTTATTTTTCAATTCACAAAATGATTTCATAATGACCTTTCATATATTGAGTGTGTAGTGAATATATGCCATTTACAACCAAACCCAACCAAGAGTATGCTCTTTTGCAACAACAAATTATACTTGACTGAAAGAAGTGACATTAGAAACTTGTTGTAGGCCTACTTACCGTTAGCAACATTGCGCAGTGCATGAACCCAGATAATATAGCTGTGTTAATTATTTTTCAGAAATCAGATGAAGATGTTTTTGCTAAACCAGACAATGAGAACGAAGTAAATGATGTGCAACAAGGTTTGCTCGGTCGCTTATCTGGAACTGTTTACAACACAACAAAATATGCCGCCGGTACAGCGTATGGTGGAGTAACCTGGGTTGCTGGAGGTGTCTTGTCCACGACTGGCACCGCCATTGGTGCAACTTATAACACTGTTTCATCCTTCTCGCCTGTAACTATATTCAGGAAAGGAAGCAAGAGTAAATCAGATTAACTCATCAAATGGATGAATAAATTACTGGGAAATCAGCAACATTTTCGCGTAAATAATACCATTTGCGATTACCATTTTGAAGAAACTGTTACTGGTCTTCGTATATTTAATAATTTGGAGGGAAGATATTAGGATAATATATTTACACTGTAGTATCACATGGTCTTTTAAATCTATGCCTGTTTTATTGCATGCATAATTTCCTGCTACATATTGCGTCATACAGTATGTATCTCATACATAGTCTTTATCAGTGTTCTTTATACTGTACACTGTACCGTTCCAGAGAGACACCCGTACCTTGCCAGATTTTTTGAAGCATATTGTAAAACCATAATTTTTTTTTCTGGGCCGAGAGATTTTACCTGCAATTTTGTTTAATGAGTGAAAGGCGGTGAAATATTTCTTGGTATTTGGCCCGATTGACGGAAATATATCTATGAATATATAACACACAGGTGTCAGGGCTCATGCGGCCTTTGCATTATTTTATGTAAATCTCTGTGATTGGCTAATTAGCATATACCCCGCACGAAAGACGGGATATTGAAATTTCAAATATTTCGTACTACGCGCCTAAAAACGCTCAGGTTGATGCACGTTGATACAAGCAGGATGGAGCAATGTTGTGCTGCCCACATTGTTCAGAGTTGTTATCAACATTGAACAATATTGCTGAAACTGAATCGGGTGTAACAATATTATTCAATATTGATAACAACTCTGAACAATGTGGGCAGCACAACATTGCTCCATCCTGTTTATATCAACTTGCATCAACCTGAGCGTTTTTACGCGTGTATCACTTGTCAATGTAGCGATAAATAGTTGCGAAATGGTCCGCGGTTACCAGCAATAATCAACCAGATTGTTAGAAAGTATTGAAAATTTTACGAATTAGGCACATGAAAATAAACAGAAGCTCCTGAACCTGCATGGCGTAAACGAATATTCGAATTATTTATGTCGACTAGCATAGAATTTAGAGGGAACGGCTTGCGAAAACGATTACTTATAACATGGATATAAGTTGTGCACTGTTCCCCTCCAAACATCTTTCTAGCAAATGTCGATTGGTCCCTGCATTCAAGCAAGGTTTTAATCTATTGTAACAAGGGTCTTGTTGCTGTTGTTGCCTGATAATCATTAAACACCTCATTCGCATCACCTCTTATGTCAGTTTCACTGATTTCAAAATTTAATTCTTTAATAAAAAGATAGAAGAGCAGCGATATTGGGTTATACCATAAGAGTGATAATACCCACTGCAGCACGAACAAAATTAAAATTAATATTCTCGCCTCGATATGCGACGCTGAAGTCATTTCTACATGTTCCGACAATCCCTTCCGGCTATATAAGCATAAAAATCAGCGGCTGTAAGTATAAACATCTAACTAATTTTTACGTTGCCTATATCGTTGACAAATTATCATCAAGGATAATTAAAATTACTTTTTTAATCAGATACCCACCTGCGCTTGTTTCTTTCACATTCTGACCTCATCTTACTGAAGAAAGAACGGCTAAATGTAATTTTATATAAGTTTATTCTTTGGAATTTCCATGTATTACTATAAAGGTGTGACTCCAATTCCAAACATAAACTACTTTCATGCTACTCGTAGGACCTGAACACTATAATTGTGCATAATGATTCCCCACGAATCTACAACTGGTAACTGGCATAATGCGAAACAGGGAACTAGTATAAAAATTATAAATAGATTTGTATTCGAATTTCGAAATTTATGCTTCGAACGCACTTTTTGAAACTTTGTGTCTGAAAATTGTTTCATGCACATTATCCTCTCACAAAATGGTTTGTAAATGACTTTTTATTGCAAAAATTTTCAATTATATACACAGAAGGAATAAAAATGATAAAAATGTATGTTACACGACGGCGTTATTCTTGCTGTTTCAGTCAATTAGTTACAAGTTAAAAATTTACACGTATAAACGGTTAAGTTGTATATGCAGTGTTTTCATAAATGACAAATGCAACCACATGCAATTAATTATGTAAACATTAAAACAGGAAAAAGACATTTGTCTATAGGCAGCCTGATCAATGAATTGAGAACTAGGATGAATGAGAAGGATCTTAATTGAATCTCAACAGTGCATGGTAATCCAGCAAAGCTTTTTTAAGGAAATAAAGAAAATCTAATACTTTTGCGCAACCCGCAGTCGTCATAAATGTTATTAGAATAAGATAATTGATAGCTACAATCAGGAAATGTTAAACCAGGTTCAATCTGTTTTCGGGGGTGCGCTCCCCTATGAATTAACCACTGTTGTATAAGCGTGCATTAGGTATATCTAATCAAAAATATCCTGTCAAAATTTGCCCACAGGGGCAAAAAATATGGCGTTAAAATATGAATAACTTCTATAACCTCTCTCCACATGCACGACAATGCTTGTGGAAGAAAATTTTCCTCCAAAGTAGAAGGCTGGTCGCGAGTGTGTTTTTATATGAAAAAGGGCCTTAATTCCTTATAATTATTTTTTTATGATTCAAAGCAGTGATAGCGTGGTGGGTCTAAATCATCAGGTTGTGTACGCTTATGTTATTATCTAGCACCTCCACCCCACCCCACCCCCATTCCCCAACAAAATGCCGGAAAATACTTTAAATCTATCTATTAGACCAGTCAATACCGAAATACATGAAGTGATAAAGTCATGAAAATGAATATCAATGATCAAAATATCGAACTTTCCTAGGGAAGAATATAGTTGCGTGCCTAAATAAATTTTACATGAAGTATGGTATAATAACTGATGCGTTTAACTTTTGTATTCATACACAGATTTGCAAAATTTATAAGTAAGTCGCTCCCCATCAACCTTCTGCAGGATATTTTTACTGTAGTAATACCTGAGAGCTCTGCTCAACTTGTCATAAGTCATATTTTTTCTCTTCTTTTGTACTCCCCAGAGTCTAGCAACCGAATGATGATCATTCAACTTGAAGATTCCTTCAGGGTGATTCTTCCATTCAATGTATCTGCTGTTGAATTTCTTACAGCCGAGTAAACTTTGTAAAAATTCCCACAAATACTGGCAATGGAATTTTGAAACTACGCATACCAATAAAGGAAAAATATGTATTAGTCAATTAGATCTATCAATGATACGAGTCATAACCGTAGCAGCAAACTGTAAACTTCACCCGACGTAAGTAGCCATGACGTACAACGGCATTGATCAGGCTGCCGATGATGGTTTGAAATTTGAATAGTTGAATTTAGAACTAAAAAAGCTCAATGTCAAACTGAGTCGTATTAAGTGCAGGTTACCTGTGGCTTCTTCCGACTCTTCAGCATTGTCTGTTATGTTGTCGACCTGCAGACCTAAATTAGAAATATGAACCTCAGAATTGAGGCATAATCGATGACAAACTATCAATTTTCGATTATTATCAGATCATATCACAGGAAAGAGTGTGACAAGTGCTTTTTCAAACAAACGAAAAGTAAATTTACTCACGGTTCACTCGTTTCTGTTTGGTTTTGGAACGCTTTCTTGGGGTTCGAGCTGAACAAATTGGCAAAATTATTGTTGTGGAAACTATTCAATGTTTAGACCTTTCAATGACTTTTCAATAAATTCAAAATGAACAAACCTTTATTTTCTTCTATCTCAGCTTCAATTCCAGAGTCATAATTCAACAAATCCATCTCAAGTGACGATGGATCAGAGTTGGGAATTACTCCAAAATCTAAAACGGTAACTAAAATGTTCACATGCATGCCTTCGCGATATACAACTACAGTTACTGCAGTTAGAAACAAACAAATTTTTCCTAGTGCCCAGAGTTCTATCTACCCTTCCAGACGTGAAAAACATCCTGGGTACTAGGCTTGTACGAACGCAGCAATCGGCGAGATTTGCACTTCAATGCAAATTTTCGGTGCAACGGTCAAAAAGGTCATGCAGCAAAAAAGTCGACGCTTAATGGACAATGGCTATTAATGTCTTGAATTCTAATACTATATTCTTATATACTATTAATTCTAACACTATATTATTGTATTATTCACCAATACGCTATGAAGTACCTGGGAGATGCATAAAATTTATCTCATCTTCTTCACTTATTAAGCGGTCTGTTTAAATGGAAAAACACAAAGTCATTCTATGAATAAAACGAGGAGTTCGGCCAATTTAGGGAGTATTCAAAAACTGAATATTAAGACGTTTTCAGGACCGTAACTAAAAGCTTAATTGGGAAGGGGGGTATATTCATATATTAAAGCTATTTTTAAAGCTGGCAGTCCCTTTATAGTGTGTAAACATAAATATAAATATAGATGCAACCCCTCCCCCAATCTAGCAGTCCAGCTTCCCTGGACATCATCTTCAAGTCACATGCATCAAAACTTCGAAAGGAGACAGTAAGGGGCTGTTTACATGTGCCCGGTTACCCGAGATTCAACGAAGCGTGAGAGGACTTTGAGGTATTGAAATAAGTCTTTATGACACCAAACAAGCACATACTATTGTTGCGGTGATTATACGACTGCCAGGATCATGTTATCTGCTCATTTCAATACCTCAAAATCATCTCACGCTTTGCTGAACCTCGGGTAACCGGACTCATGTAAAGAGCCCCTAAGAAAAAATGACCCAATCTACCATCATAGCTAATATGCCAGAACATGGGTACTTTTCGCATGTTTCTGCTGGGCATGCTGAATTGCGCGCGGAGACAATCAATTTTTCATTGCCTTTTTTAAATCAGTTTGGCAGTTTTAACTATAACCAGAACAGTTTGTGAAATGGAATGAGTTAAATATTTTACCTCCATTAGTTTGAACATCTACAACTTGATCAAACCGAGTATCTACAACAGAATATCAGTGTGATATGGCTTAGATGTCGAAGAACTAAACTGTCGCCTATTCGTTTTAAACTCAATATAGCCTTGTTTTCTATGTCTTACAGATATTCTGATTTTCTTAAGTTATTTTGTCTCGACAACAACTCGCAATTTTGCACTTAAAACTATACCCTTCATACCCTTTCGAAAAAAGCTACTCAAACATCAAATCATCATTAATCAGAAATTGGAATATTCGAATAATAATTTTCGTCTCAACAAAACGACTTAGTAACAAGTTTTCTCTTTAATTTCTATACTCTTCTTTCTAATATTAATGAGAAATATATTAGGGCAAAAATAGAAATATAATCCTCATGAAGTGAGGCCAATGCGTGCCGGAATAGTCAAACAAAGGGTACCTTCAAATGGACCATATTGTGATTCTTGTTCAGTGGCTAAAGAAAGTAAAACGAAATAAGATTTTAAAGAATTTCATCGATATGCTCTCTCTCTGGAGCTACTTGGCACCCTTTATTTTAACGAAACGGTCGTGACCATCCATTTTAAACCTGACACGCTAAAACAGGATTGTTTCAGAATGCGGCAACTTTTGTCAAACGTTTATTTGAAAATTATTCAACGCCACGTTAATTGTACGTTTCTCAAATCCAGGTTTAATTGAAGTAAACTTAATTGATCATAAAGATAGAATATTCTGCTCTTACCTTCAATGTCGCCATATCCTTGGGTATGAAGAACATCTTGAATAGTCTCTAGTGTTACAGTGCTGGCGACAATTGGAGCTGCACTTGGTGTTAACTCATTGTCTGTTGACATTTCTTTTTTCACTGCTTTCAGTATCTTTGCATCAAAATCATCTTCCTATATCAAGGGTAGAATACGGCATTTATTATATTTATTATGTAGTGTTGAGTTTGACGTGGCGTGAATATTGCTATGTGCGTGCCAACATGCATATCAAGTAATGTTCTTTATTACTTGCCAGACACTGTAGTTCTAAAACGCTAGCCTTGTAGTTCTAGAACGTCGTGCACGTTACACTATGGTGAAACTGATGAAAGTCCATACAACAGAAACTACAGTTTTCACACCATTTCTTTGAAATATCGCACAGATATGCATATATTAAAATAACTACAAAGAACCAAAGACTGATAAAGTTACGAATCTCTAATTCCTTATGACTTGCTATATTCTAAAGACATATATATCCCCCTATTTAGCCAACGTTTTATGAACGTCTCCAAAAAGACTTGCTGCATGATAAAATTAGCCATTCAAATCAGTGTCGTTTTCAGCAAATAAAGACATTCTTTGTTTTGTTAGGTGGGGTATTACTCAATATTCATTCTTATATTCCGGAAACCCGATACTTAAAACTGATTATTGTTTCAGCGGCGGCACTTCCTCAATACGAGGAACTGAAGACGGCAGAACAAGGCGGGGTACCTCACAAATGCAAAAACAACTCCTTTCAAACCAGCAGCGGAAAAAAATACAGGAAGATAGTCTATACTGATTCCTGTTAATACGTCGACGCGTATTTAGATTTAAGACCCTGAAATTAATCTAGGGTTTTGTTTTGCAGTTAGTTTCGTGAGGTAGATTTTCACTGTCACACACTGAAAATCATTTTTGCCTTTAATTGTCACCATGGTAATTGCATCCTTTTTCAAAAATAAATCACCGTACACTTGGAGGTGGTCGACAGCTGAAACCAAACAAATATGCCCACGCTATTGATCATTGAGCTTTGTTTGCGACGAGTATGAAAATAATCATTTCACCTTACCTAACTTCGGACTGATATTACATAATATTACATAATATTATTTAGTAAATATATATTAAGATAACTGCAACTCGGCTTACCCGAGCTTTTCTGCTAAAACATTCAACTTGACCTTGAGGGAATTCTTGGAATTCATAACGACATATTGATTCAATTACGCACACTTGTCAGTTTATAATGCGAAAATTTCAGACTCTGGACGTTCTAAACATGCAGTATCGCAGTTGTTAAATGTTATCTTCTGATATTTGCGATCAAGTGGCTTCATACCCAAGTAAAGGCAATCACGGCCCACGAGCTGCATCCATCTCAGGTCACCACAGGAAAAATGTATTTTACATTTTTACAATGCGATTTTTTACATTCACTCAAAATATTTACAATCATGCCGCGAGCGAAATTATTATAAGTGTTATCTATATTATAGATATTTATACAAAGCAAAGTTGAGCTTGTCTGCTACAAATTAATTGCGCGCCAGTTAGATAAGGGAATTAAGGATATTGGTTTTTCATTTGCTGGCAGTTCAGAGCTCATCACGAAGACGACTCAAGTAAACACACAGGAACTGATATTTTCTAAATTCAGATATATCCGATTTCATATCATGCCATGAACTCAGCGTTGATGTGATATTGAGCATCGAATGACGATAAGGAATATCAGCCACGCGCTGGTACTCGTTTAAAGGTGTTAGGACATGTCCTGACGTGCTGTATAGAGCCTAATAAATACCATCAATACTGCCATGTAATTACGACTGGTATATATGATTATGAAACTAATGTTGAAGGAGCTATACTTAGTCCACAATTTGTAAACGATCACACGCAATCGAGATTTTAGACCAAACAATCGTCGCTGAAACAACTGCCGGGAATACGATGTTTTAAAGCAATTGATATCAGGCGCCAGTGGGGTTAAATTAGGGCATTAAGGGTTTGTGAGTACTTCTCTGCGTTTTCTTGTTACAGTTACTAGCTTCACAAAATAACAAGATGAAACACTAAACGAAGCTAATACTATCTTACTAACTTCGCGTTTTGCTATTCGTCGTCTCTGTCAATGGTTGATTTACACTTATACAGCACATACTGATATATCATATACACCCACGCACTAGACACATCACGTTCGATACAACGTTGGCAATACTGTTTGTACTTTGTATCCTGCCATTGTGACAATGTATTTCAAAGTGAAAGAAACAGTGCTTTGATATATATATATAGTTATATTCATAAAAAAAAATATATTGTATCAATTGCATTAGATTTCGCATTAGATGGAACGTTTACTGTACATTCATTTAGCAATATCAACATAAACAAAGCTATTGGCTGATACGCCTGACTTACCTAATCCGAAAATCAATAAAACTACGCATTTTAATATGTATCATGGATTCATCGTCAACAGGTTATAACAATTACCCGAAAAATATTCCTAGCAAAATTTAATTCTGATTTTATTTTTTAAATATTATGCATACAAGGCTAAGAATTAGGATATTTCGATCATAATGATGATCGGATGATTGATCGGATCATTATTATTTTATATCATCTTTCATAATCGCTCGATAGAAAACGCCTGTTGGAAGAAATTTTTGTGCAGAAGATAGCCTCGGTTTTATGTTAGTCGGCGTGACTTGATTCAGCTGAAGGTCACGCGATAAATACCATCAGTATCGCCTGCCGAAGCTATACCGAAGCCCAGACAAAGAGGTTTGTAATGCTAGCGTCCAATGCGGAACGAGTGATAACGTACCGCTACTATAATGTGAATATCTAAATTGATTATACAAAGCAAAACAAAAAATTTCAATTATATAATAATTTTGAAGCCATCTACATGCCGTAGATTTGTTAAACCACTTAATCACAGGGATAATTTAATCTCAACTTCGCCCCCTGCTGTCTCTAATGTAATAGAAATATTTTGTTGACATTTAAAACCCAGTCTGAAAGCTTTGCTGATTTTGTTGAATTTTAACGCAGAAACTAACCATGTGCCTGTATGTAATGCGTTATAATGAACACTGTTCTATATAAATTCAGTCAAAACTGGATCATCGTGTAAATAGATGCGTCTATATGCGGTGTCGACATTTATAAACAAAAAGGGCAATTCCCAAACGTCATATTACAACATAATAGCAACACTGCAACACCAGAACCCCGCAGTTGAAGGTAAATTGAAAAGATCGAACTTGGACTCAGACAAAAATACTCGAAGATGGTGGAGCAACTTTCGATAGGTCATAATATAATTTGGCTTACCTGATAATTCATTTGACTAACATAAGTGAAATAAGATGGCATCAGACCGGCCTGTCCAGACATATCCATTCAAACAAACTTTCAACATTCACCTCACTGAGCTCAGTGCTTTAAAAATGCACAAATTCGATGTTGCAGGCTTTGGAACAGTCGAAGGAACACAGCAAATCAACGCTGAGTGAGGATGAGTAATTTTCGCTTGATCTTTCGTACTAAATCAAAATACTCATACTAACACAATGTCAGTCATTTCGCAGTATGGGTGCAGCAGTTGATTTGTATAAATGGGTTTTTTTCCTAGAAGAACTCCCTTTAAAAAGTACAATATGATTGGCTGAATCCGTAATTGTACCCATATATGGCAAGACTCGCAGCATTGTTAGCCTCGTGATCGAGGTCATCCAATCAGTGTGTGTGACACGAAACCACGCTTGCTTGCGTGGGAGTTGAGGGAAAACACCTTATTGACAGTACAAATCGAAAGTGGGTGGTATGGCGAGATCATGAACAAAACGTGCTATCAATATTGTAATTGTAGAAATTTTAATAATTTATCTTGCAACTTTCTACTATTTTGGTTGTGAAATAAAATCCAAAAATAAAGTAAAACTGTTTAGAACACAATGCCACATTCTTCTGGTGGGGCTGACCGCTGGTGATGCATGTAAAACATGCATCTTCGATTCCGAAACTTTTATTCCGGTCCATATTCACAATTTATCAGACACTATTTCACATAACTCTCCTTCAACGTTATTAAATTGCATCACCTGCGCCGCTAGAACGATATTTGGGGGGAGAAAGGGGGATGTTTATTGTTTTTGCGTGATTTACAACAGAATTCCGCCGGGCAGAACTAAATATATCAATAAAAATCCCCCAAATTATTGTTTATTTACGCCCCTGAATTCGCCCGCAACAAGTCTTTGGCCTCGAGGTACTTACTTCGACCGTACTTGTCCGTAGGTTCGCCAGAAACCGTACTAAACAGTAGAGCTGTTGCCAGAAATTTAACCTGGTAATCATTGTGTCATACACGTGTATGAGAATTCGAGGCGTCTGTCCCATCTTTGGTATTAGCTGACACTCCTCCTCAGTCTTCCATCCATCCACAGTCTTCATTCTTCTAGCATAAATGCAAGATTATTATTTAAGTCACTTCACTCTTCGTAAAATAAATTGCCATTTTCAACCATTTTCTTGATTAAATAAAACCAATTGGAAAGATCTGTTTCCTATTGGTTTTTATCACGTGTTCTGCCACACGCAAAACATGTGCCCACTAGCTGTGACGAAATCTGGTTTATTGACACAGCGACCCAAGCTAATTTTATGCTCGGGATAAAAAACTTTAATAAATGCAACACTGGTTCTTCCCGTGTTCTCTTTTATACTAACTCTCCTAAGGAAAATCCGGCTTAGGTCGAAACCTCGAGAAGTGTTTGATAATTAGGTACTTATTTTCTTAGCAAAGCTTCAGGCACTATATTCGAAGCTCGTCACGGACGTATATAAGCAGACTTCTCAGGCAGCTTTAGCCCGTCAACACGATGCCGGAAGAACTTGAAAACGCAAAAGTATTTCTCGGTTAAAATATTTATCCGCGTCCAACGAAACGTTTTGAAAATGGTTTGATCCCGCAGTACACATTTAGTTTTCCACACGCATGTCACCGGCACTTGAGAGGTCGAATTGAAAACAAAAATCTACCAAACTCAAAGCAAAAAACAAGAATGAGAACTTTGTTTGGACAGACGACAAGCTAATAGCATACAGGTACTATATAGCAAAGCCGAAGTAAAGGTAAACCGCCTAAACACAGGCCATATATTGTTCAGAAGAGTAACCAATTCTGTCTAATCTAATCTAGGGTTTCAATCTCTCCTCACAGCTTCCTTGGTGTTCCATAAAAAAGATCTAACTGATTTTGATCGTGATAAAGCCAATTTTCAAAATAAAATAGACACATAAAGCTTCCAATTCCAGATATTTCTCCATTCTTTTAATACATGCATGCATGCATGTTTATATTCGTGATGCCAAAACGAATGTCCCAGTTTGAGTAGAATAAATAAACGGGGAATTTAGGCTTGAAAGTCTGGCAAATCTTGCTGAAGAAACTAGCATACGAAATGTATTGCTGTCTATTTAGTAATTTTTTTTGTTTTAAGTGAAGTGTTAAGTTATGGGCATCCGTATAAGCACATCATCATTCAGGCAGTTCAGAAGATCATTGATATAAGCCATGCAAGAACAATTATTATAAAATAACATGTATATAACGCGTGTTCTGATTGGTTGAAGCCCGTGTTTGGATCAGGCCATCCAAACACGGAAATTTCGCGGGAATTTAAAAACTAATTTATTATGGTTTGTTATTTTGTAAAACAATTACTTAATGGTTTCCGTGTTTGGATCATCTGATCCAAACACTTGGGAATGTTGCTCGAGTTAAGAAAAGCTCGCAAAGCACTCGCCTTCGGCTCGTGTTTCGCGCGCTTTTCTAACTTCGCAACATTCCCGCGTGTTTGGATCAGACCATCCAAACACGGAAACCATTAAGTAATTGTATAGTATATATTGATACGAAAGGCGTACAAAAGCACGCGGTATATAAGATGTAAACACTCGGGCCAAGTTACTATTATAAGAATGAAGATAAGAATGAATATAGTCTCAAATTCGCCAACTAGTAATAAAACTTTGCATTTCGTTATACACAACGTGTAATATGATCATGAGTAGCCACGATAAACCAGGCGTTTTTTCTACAAAATTCCAGTGTCACAGGAAATTTTGCCACCCGAAAAATTGCCCCACCTCCGAAAATTTGGCCTCCCCGGGACATATTTCCTAGGCAATTTTGCCTCCTCGGGCCATATTTCCTAGGAAATTTGGCCCCCTACTAAAAAACGTAGTTTACTTTGCCATTTCAGAGCCAGAAGACCGTTAAGTGTATAAAATGAATTTTAATCAACAACATTTAGCAGAATCTTTTGTCAACATTTACAGCACGTAATATTTGAAATCACAGCTAGAAGATGTTGCTATTCATTAGCATTCCGACGTTCCAATAAACTTTTTTAAGATGATCCGATAAGAATAAAGAATCCAAGTATTTTGCAGTAGAAAGTAGAATATATTGCAGTTGCTGTTGGATCAAAACAGAATACTGACACAGAAGCTAACTTACTTAATACAGAGGCGATCCGATTTACTGCATGACTGTATCAAATATAGACATGAACTCGAGCCAGTGTGAAAATCACATGGAAGAACATGTCCGCAGTGCTGTTTCACATGTGAGTGTCAATATCATATATAGCTATTGCGGTTTTATCAAACCAAAGTTCACATTGATTGTGAATCCTAATTTTTAGTCGGCGAAATTGCTTGCAAGAAGCGAAATGTTTTTTACGTAAATTCATGATCGTTGATCGCGCGGTTCGCCCCCGCGTTTTAATCCAACAGCAACGCCAGTTTGGCTCTACTCATTGCATCTTTGTAAATACTTATATACTGGTTTCTTAATCGTTATTATTAGCGTGTCTTTTATCGAAACTTTGGATTGATAATCAATTGCAAGCAAATTATTTGCTCACTGAAGGAGTTTAAAACCTCTAGCGCGTGGACGATCAATTTGAATGCGTATCATTTCAATTCAAAGTTTTTCCAGTTGTTGAAGCCAGTGAAGGTGAGTCATTACCTTTCTTGTTAAATATGAATTTCGGGTGTGTAAGACCTTAGATTTTACTTAGGAGAAGATGAATTTAGTTTCGCTATAGCCATGCAGTCTCTTGATACAATGGGGAAAATATTGCAGAAAGGCTTATTGCAATTGAATACTTCGATTGTTTACAATATAACCAAGGAGCTGTGTTCTTCTAATAATATTTTTTCCCTATGGAATATAATAAGTAACAAAGAAACCTAAACCAATATAGCGCTTTCATTCAGGAGAGCATAGCTAGCATATTGGCTATCATAATTACGTATATATCATATAGAGGCGTGTTTGCTCTTAAGGGGCAATTTTGTTATATCACATTCGATGAGCCCTCGGAAGCTATTTACAATACTCGCCTCTAGAAACTGCAAAGTGTCAGAGTGCAAATGCATAATATGATTTCAGTAGTCTCAGGTTTCTTACATGCATTTTGCGTGTATTATATACTAGCTACGTTCAAAACCATCCAAAGGTAGGCTAGGTATATTATTATGTAATTTAGGTATATTACACCCCTAAAAATCACCTAAAAAATGTACAATGTTGCGTTGCACCCTGTGTGAATAGTATTGTTAACAATATGTTAAACCACAATACTGTTCTTGGGGTGCAGCACAACATTGGTCATTCGTGAAGCATGCGACAACCTGATAAATTTTTGGTTGGCTGAGTATACAAGATAAACTTTAGTGGTACACTTAGCAGATGAATAATTGCCTTGTGGGGTGTTGAATTGCTTTTTTATCTTCTTGATATTATTATAAATATCACAATTTGTTTATTCTAAAATGAACGGTCAAACCAAGAATATCTGGAGATGTGTGTCTTTAGGTGACAACTTTAAGCTGCATGGTTATCGATGACCACAACACGTCTGTATTGAATAGCTAAACGTCGTCAGATCTTGTAAAGCAAAACCGGCGTAGCTCTTTCCAATTGTGGTGTTATGGTGCTTTGAAAAATTTTAAATGGTGCTTATCAGAAGTTGAACAGCTTGAAGATACGTTGAAATGTGCAAAAAATCTGAAATACACGTACTTCTTTAGAAACGAAAATAGCGAATAGACAATTGCATAACCTTTCTTGCGAAAATATTATAGTGATGGAAAACAAATGTTTTGGATAAAAATTCCAGAACTATTTCAAAATAGATGTATCTGAGGCACGCCTATTGTTTAGTAACTTCGCGGGGTTTTCACTTCTGGGATATGAGTGATAATTAATTGACTTTTTACAGTCCATAGGGTGATCCTTGTGCTTTAGTGCCAGAATATTTATGCTACAAAACTGAGCGGTGAGAATGTCTTCATTTTGGGATTTCTCGATATGATAGTCCCGATTGTCTATAGACTATCATACACTGCATGGGGTTTGATTTCAATTTTCAAATTTCTAATCTTCAGCAGCAAGTTTCGCTCATATTTTTATCTTTATGTTAACGTAATTGCGATATAGGTTAAACAATTGTATAACAAATATTTATATAATATAGATTCAGGTGACTGCGCAAACATTAATCTGAAGCCCCGTTTACACTACATGCGCGATTTGGTCGGACACGGAGAAAGGTTCCGGCCGTGCTACTTTTACACGACGTGCTTTTTAAGGCAATTTTCCATTGCAATCGCTTTGAAGCGCGCTTTGTTTTTTAAACCCGTCACGTTCGCATGGACAGAATTTCAAAGGCCGCTTCGCCCGCGCGCGTGAAACCAACGGCAATGGAGAATCGCCTTTACAAGTCTGTGGTACCTCATGATTAATGAACTGAAAAAGAGCAAAGCTTTGCTATATAATGTTATTGACAAATATCCTACATGCATGCATTTGACTTCATGACTCGAAAGGACACGACGCGAACAATATTTTCCTGTAAAAAGAGCTGAGCGCAGGCTCACTTTTGTGTTGAGTTTGCCACAGGAAGCAAAAATAAGAAACAGTGATTGAATCTGGAATGAAACTACAGAATAAACGCGCGAATACCTGTTCCTTTACAACATCAGATTGGCTGTGTATAGTCTCCTCCATTAACAAAGGAGGCAAGAAATACTAATGACAGTTACTTACGCTATAATATCCTTTCCACTTTGTGATTATTTGAACTATTCTGTTTCATTGTTGTTCTTCATTATTGTTCTATCGCTGTTTTCAGTTTTACAATCAGTTTTCACTCATACTGTTTCGTAGTGCTCTTTTTCTTGTGGAGATATTTTCAATTAAAGCTGCATGGTAAAATGAAACTGGTCTAATGGCGATAATCTTAATGAGAGTTAAAAAAAACTTTAAAAAAAGTTTAAAAAGCGGTTTGAATAAATCAGTTAATTTAATAAAGTCTTAAAGTTTCTAAAAGATGGGAACTGCGGACATTCTGATTCATAACACGAGCCGATCTGTATTTTCATGCAGCTCTCGATATTCATGGACAGCATGCATTTGGGAATCAATTGTGGTTCGGATAAGTAAATATTTATTTTAAAATTTAAAATATTAATATCACCGCAGGGCACAATTTGAACATGTTTAATTATATATATATTAAAACGCCCTGATTTTGAGATCTGCGGTTAGTTTAGGCCCGGTGGGCCTCTCAAGTTTGCAGTAAACTAAAATTTGAAATGCAACATTCAAAACCAACGAAACTCGCAGTAATTTAATTTTTCACTACCCGAGCTTCACACTTCCCTCTGTAGCCGCTGCTAAATGGTCACATTTTCCACCTGGTGACGGCATCTATTACATTTGTTTTATAATTTTGTATAGATCGTAATCAAAGATGCCCTAGCTATGCATCATTAGCGGTTAGCTCCACATCTCTTTTTGTTTCGAGTCATGCAAACACGATAATTCTTGCAAAGTTTATAAATTACCTCCAGATAAAAAATTATGGCGCACAAAAATTTTTTTGTTCGTGTATGCATGATGATGATTTTTTTTTAAAGATGCGCCAGCCACAAGGATCAGCTATTTCAACAATCATAACTTCCTTAAAAATGCAGTCGATTGCCCGAGGTGGTGTTTGGACTTTCCTTTTGGAGTTATATATTAACATGGCAGACATAAACATGTCATGTTTTAAAACGCAACGCTCTGTAATAGGTCAGGCTAATTTAAGCGGTTATCAAAATGTTTTGATACATCGCGGCGAAAAATATTTAGCGTAAGGAACCAAGTTTTACTGCATGTAAGTTGAAAAAACACAGAATGGGGCATGGAAAAATGTCAGGAAACTGGATGACCCTGTTTTAAAATCCTTTCTTGGCCTGCAAGGAATGATACATAATTGTTAGTCGCTGCATATTGTGTGTGGTTGTAAAAGTATGAGCAGCAACTGGTCATATCGCAATAGACTGGACTGAATCGTTTAACGAGCGCAAAATTTTACAGGTATTTCAGTAAAACATTATTTCATGACGAGAACTGAGATGATCAGAAATATTTTTACTCAGAGATGCAGGAACCGCGGGCTCACGATGTGATAGATTGCCTGCAATTCCAAGATCTTTAGTAACCGAGGTTCATAAGAGAAAATTTATGTCATGTTTTTAGGAAGCTGCCATCCGCGTATGATTCCAGTTTCCGTATGATTCCAGCTTTCATGAACCCATGTATATCAGAAAAAACGTTTGTATATTTTAATATAGGTTGAAGTAACTATATAATATTATATCAGTTCGCCATTGGAAACAAGAGAATATGGAACACCATTCGAATTCTGACCGCTTAATGTACGATTAATGTCCTCTCTCGTTAATATATTATTCTTTTTATATTAATAGTTCCTTGCGTTTGTATATGACCAGGGTTCATCACTATATTAAGTACTCCCCCTTGCAGTAAGATTAAGATAAAGATGAATGACAAAATATTACAAAAGGTCGTTGCGAATTTAATTTACAATCCTAATCTCAAGATCTTTTCTAATCGGAATAAAGCCAGTGCTGACAACCATTCAGTTTTCAAAATATGGAATGTTTATCTTAAAATCGCTGATCAGAAATTAATGGGTTAACGTCCTTCCTAATAATTCGACTTGAATTTAATAAAAGATCTTCCGCCGAAAATCGAAATATATTACATCCATATTAAAGTATTGTGCTTTCAATTATGATGGACGGCGTACATATATTTTTAAAATAAATATACATGAACATTTAACTTTTACAATAGCTGCAACGCGATGGTAAATAGTCGCTTTTCTTCAAACAGCTATAGCGGCTATGGCATGATGGCTGGCTTTTGGGATTATTTTGCAAATTTCTTTCTAAAGTTGTAACTCCTTAAATATTTTGTTATTTTCCATTAAAAGGGTATTAATAAAATGTCAAAAATTTAATGATTTTCAATTAATTGCAAAGAATGCCCAGCCATGCAGCTACAATGAGAAGACCGTTTGTTATGGAAATGATGATAATAGATGCACTGAGCGGTTTTGATGATATTTTGTTTGTTGAAACTCAATTTAAGAAGTGCTGCAGAGTAATGGATGTTTACGTCATATTTTCAAAAGTTTGGTCAACCAGGGTCTATTCTAGATCAGTTTCAACATTGTTTGAATAATTATGGCTTGAGTCTGCATCACGCTCACTCTACGGGACATTGAGTTATAATTGGCAGATGTTCATAGCCGCTGCATTAATTTAGATCTACTTTGGAAACTCTCACAAACCGCTATTTTTTACCAAGCTTACACCAAGGCAGCATCTGAATCATTGGTTTCAATTTTCCGGATATATTTGGCTTGCTAAGGTATGTTTTCTAAACGGTTATTGGAAATCGTGTCGTTTTTTTCGGGTTAATTTGATGGGTATTCGGTAAAAAAACAAATTGATCATCCGATGTTTAAAAGCCTTGTGGCTTACTTTCATTTAGATTTGTTTTGATTTACAAAAATATTTCTTCAAAAGATCGAGTACCAACGCTGTTATATTAATTGAGCACAAAGATTGTATTAGTGGGTTCTAGAAGTTAGAAAATAAAGGCCATAAATTGACGGACTGTTTCATAATAATAGTAAAAACCTACCTGATACGATGCTTGATAATAAATCCGATTTCTTTATACAACGTACTTTCTAATCTAAACAGCGATCAATCGAATATAAAGTTGAGTGCTAATTTTTTCGAAATATCAATTAGGCACAAAAATTGCGACACCCGAACTTGGATGAACTTTGTAAACTCGCATTTCATACATACACTTGCCGTCATAATCCTGTAATAATGCATTGATCATTAATGGGTTTTTTAAAAATTTCTAAGCACATTTACGTAAATTTTCATTAT
>NW_021163135.1:607500-685205 GCF_004324835.1 Dendronephthya gigantea
CCAAGACCCTGACCCAGGCCTTAAACAAGACCCTGACAAAGGCCTTGACCAAGACCCGGACCAAGACCAAGACCAGCCTTGAACAAGACCCTGACCAAGAGAGTTTTGATGATATCAGAGAAAGTAATAATCATGATGCATTTGGTTAAGGTACATATCAATTATAATACACATATTAACTGAACATCGATAAACACTGAACATCGATAAACACTTTGGAGATGAACAGAGAACAAACCGAGTTGCCACAGCTGCACTTGTCTTTATGGCAAGGGGCATCACAGAAAACTGGAAGCAACCTCTTGGCAACGTCCTGGTTCATGAGGCTTGTCCAAGCAAAAATATTAAATCCAAGTTATTTGAAATGATTGATGAATTGACATCAATGGGCTTACTCGTTAAAAGCATTATATCTGACTTGGGTTCAAACTTCCAGAAGTTACTTTGCGAGTTGAATGTCACCCCTGAAACGCCTTGGTTTTTGCACGAGGGCAAGAAGATTATGTATTTTTTTGATCCGCCACATCTCATTAAGGCAATACCTAACAATTTAATGGAGTACGATTTTCACTTTGACCAGAAAACTGCATCTTGGGATGACATTGAAGTTGTTTATGAGCGAGATAGAGAACAAACTTTAGGCTGCTGTCCAAAACTAACAAAAAAGCATCTAAATCCAAACAGATTTTAGAAGATGAAGGTTAAGTCGGCAACCCAACAAATGAGTCAAACAGTAGCTGCCACCATCTGCATGTATGTATCACTTGCTGCACTCCCAGAGACTGCAGTTGGAACATCTGAACTGATAGCAAAAAACATGGATAACATTTTTGATTGTTTAAACAGTTCAAATCTGAGAAGTGCAAAGATCCACAAAAGGGCTATTTCCAAGGAATCATCACAACATGGATTCATTAATGTTAATGATATGATAAAATTCCTTAAATCAATTAAAGTCATCAACAGACAAACTCAAAAAGATGTCACCAAGCAGATCAGATGCCTCAAGGGACTACAAATGACACTAAATTGTGTAATGATCTTGTCAAAACATCTTAGTAAAGACCATGCCTTGCAGTTCCTGATGACCAGAAGACTAAATCAAGATCCATTGGAAAATTTTTTGGTTTAATCAGACAACAAGGTGAGAATTCTGATAACCCAACACCTCTACAGTTTACCAAGGCATTTCGCAAGTTGTTTGTTGACACGTTCTTAACTCCTCTGTCATCTGGTAATTGTGCTGAAGATTTTAACAGCTTTTTAATCGGATTATCACCAAGGAAAAAGAGAACTGGAAGAAATCATGTGTGGACTGCGTAGAACAAAGCTAGAAAACAAAGGTTATGTTAATATTATCTGGCTAATTTATTCAGTAACCTGGCAACCCTGGATTATACGTCTTTCTCCTAGCATGGCTTCATGATAATATCATAATAGTATTTGAGATGCTAATCAAGAAAGAATCTCATGTAAGAAACATTTAACTTTTACAAATCATTTGCATAAAAATGGATGTTGTGATTTGCGCCAATTCTAAGTTCTGAACACTATGGCATGCTATGCAAATATATTTCTGGAAAGTATAAAAATGGAAGGAAATGCCCATAAAAATAACTTTTAATGGTTTTTTAAAATCAAAGCTTACCTTATTTGCAAATTTGATACAAGCCAGATTCAGATTGGACAAACCGCATGTTTGTCATGGTGCTAATGCTTCCACTCAGCAAAAATAGCTTTCCTTTTACTGAGAGGGTATGTCTGTTCCAGTCTGTACTTCCTTTTTCTCTGTGGTGGGCCTGTAGTGGCGATCTGCGTAAGTTGCTGTTGGTTCTTAGTTAGCAGGTGATATTTATTTTGCTGCTTGAGTTGTAAAATTGATTTAAATTCATATTAAGTGGTGATTTTGTAGCATTTAGTTTTTGTAACTTATCTTATATAGTATTGGCCAGATACAGTAACATGTTGTTGTGTTTAAAAATATGCTACCAGTTTAGGTACAACCAGTCTTTGGTTTTGTTTTATTTGTTAAAATGAATGTATGCTAAATACAGACAGTACTGACAGTACATTAAAATTATTACTGTATGTATTTGATGTTTCATATTTTTTAATTAAGGTGTCTGTTTTGGCTAATAGGTATTTTTATTAAGATGCTGGTCTTTGGCAATTCAAATAATCATTGATAAATAATCATTGCATTGGGTCACCCCGATGCAGCCAAATAAAATTTACATATAGATGCCTTTAGAACACTTTTAATCTTCCCATTATTCATTTGTATTCAATGCATCAATAATCCAGCAGTGAAGACAATGATGATTGCTGTCATGATTCACAGTATTAATCATGGCAGCAATCACATCTTCATTACTAAGTTGCTTACCTACAGATTGGTACAGGTTGATAAAATTTGATAAATTAAACTGGAAAATTACACTAGGTCTGTAAAATATTTGCACTTTTTTACATAATTAAGATGTGCCTAGGTGTTTTGTAGCTCATCAATCTTGTGTACTATTAATTCCAGTGCTTGTATATAAAGGTCTAACCGCATTTCGTTTGATTCTTGCATTAGGTCCAGTCTTGCAAGTACATATGATTGAAGTACATCACCATAATCTACATTGGTTTCTTCAACTACAACATTATTATCACTGTTATCAAATGGGCTAGGGGCATCTGGATCATAGCCATACATTACCAGGTCAGTGGGATCTTCGTCTAATAGTCCTTGAGTCAGTGGATTGTGAGGGGATGACATACCATTCACCCACATTTGGTAAGGAGACCAGTTGTGTTCTGTACGCACCTTATGGTGATTAAATGCTTCTCTAAACTCATTAAGAGCAATGTTAATCCGAGGCAGAAAAATCAAGTGTAATGTGAAAAGGTGTATAATGTTGTTAGGATCAAGAACACCCATAGACTCCATGGCATAAAACAGGTAATAGTAGACATGACATACACAACAAAATACATCTCGCCACAATCTTTCAATGCGCTGATTGTGGGTTGATGTGCCAGCGATAAAATTGCCCCTTCCCTCACCTCTGGCCTCTATCATGGCATCACATACCAGGACATTCAATCCACCCTTATTCTTGATGGCCAAAGATTTCCATCCCCAGTCACTGCATTCAGAAATAATGTTAACACAGTTTCTGAGTAGTTATTTGCATTGCATTTCAAAAACATTTTCCTGGAATAACCATCTATACATCCATGGATGACCAGCTTCCATCGAATTAATGCATGATGACCATCTAGGTGCCACAAAGAATTTGGCCAAGGCACTTCATATCTTCTACGTGAAACACCAACACCCCAACGTAGCACCGTATTCTGAGGATCAACTCTAATCATGCTTTCCTGCATTCTTTGCCTTTGAATTCTAAGACCAATGGACTGTAAGTGCCCTGCCACATAGCTTTGTCCAAGGGCATTACCATGATTCGAAATGAACTCAGAAACCACTCTATCCAAATCTTCGTTAGATAAGTCATGGTATCCCGTCATGCTATCGAGCCCATACTCAACTACTCTTGTGTGTATTGTCCACCTCCACACCCCCAACATTTGTCCAATCTTAGTCCAACTCAATCCAACTTCTCTCAATTCTTCTAGCATTTCAGAGCGGATGAGAAAACTTGGTCTGCCAGGACATCTACTTTTCCCCCTTTCAACACGGTTTTCAGAACTATTGCTTGGTAGCCTCGTAGCATTTTGATGATTCACCAATGCTCAGGCCTCAGGGTCAATGGCAATACACCCACTTATTGCCCTAATTAAGTGTATGCATTGATTAATAACTTCTGGTGATAATTTTTGGTGAAAAAATAGTAATCATGTCATATGCACTTTAAGCTACTTCATCCATAGTAATATGACTACCATTTCTTTCCTTACATCAAAGCTGGTTGTAATATGTTTTCGTTGCTGATCGGGCTTCCCTCATTGCAGGCTATTCTTAGCCCAGAATCAGGCACCTCTTTTGCAATGTAATGTATTCCAATTTGTTTTGATTTTTTGTTTTCTTGGTTGTCATAGAGAATTGGTTCATCAGTTGATTGATAGCCAGGTTGTTGTGACTGCAGGAATCTTTCTAGGTGATTTTGCGCACCACTCTCGCCTGGAATGTCATTATTTTCATCAACAACAGCCAGGTCTTCTTCGCCATCAAATTTTTCGCATACCTCAATACGAGCTTCGGCCTCTGCAAGTTCTTCTTGGATCTTGAACTTTTCGTTTGTGAGTTAAATTTGATCCTTGACCCGTTTTTCTTTTTCTTTAATTGCTTGTAGCCTATGTGTGATAACTTCTAAAGCTTCGTTGTTCACTCAATTAGCTTCTTCTTTCTCTCGCACCACACACATTCTTGCCTTTAATGCCGCTGCACCCTCTTCTAATTCTTGCCGTCTTTGTCTATTAGAAGAGTCTATTAAAATTAAAAATAATAATCCTACTGATTTCTTCCCGCATTAGTCTGAAATCACACAACTTCTAATATGTAAATGATCGCAAACGTAACCAGTACAATGTTCGATAGTGTTTGACAAATAAAACAAACTAAAAAAAGGGTATTTACATTTGCGTGGTAGTCTGGCGTGAGTAGAGACAGTTACGCAGTGTGATTAAAAACACACTATGTAGTTGTCAAGTTGGGAGTTCCTAATTAATTTATCATTTAATTATAATTCAAAGTAACTAAATTTACTGAAATTTCTAACCTCATCTGCCTTCTTTTTGGGTCGCTTCTATAATAAAATAACGTCATAAAAATACATTGAGATGAATATACCATGAATTGAATATACCATGACTATACCAAGGTATTGTATCAATTGAAATTATAAGTACCTGTTGCTTTCGCTGGTGTGTTAGTTTATCCCCACAAAATATCTGAACTAATTTTGAATCGAAGGTAACATAGCCATGTCCTGGGATATTAAAACGTCTTTCAAAGAAAGACTTTAAGGTGCTGTGTTTGGTAATGTCATTAATGATAATGTTATTGTGGAAAGCCTGTTCTGCAGTTGTTGCATCGTTGCACCACAAGGAGTTTGTCCCTTGAAACTATGAATATATAAAAGAGAATTAAGAGTAAAACTTGTAAGCTGGACTTTATTGTCTAGTTTTACTGAAATTTTGGGCATTATTAACCTTTTACAAACATTAATAAACAGTAATATAAACATTTTACAAACAGTAATAATCTAACAAATTTTAAGAAACACAAATAATAAATTTGAATAAACAATATACATGTAATACATACATCAATTATAGATGGTACTGTCGGTAGAGGGACATGCATTATTGATGAGTTTTCTCCTGAAATTAAAGTGATAAGATATGATTTGTATATACTGCATAATACAGGCTATTCTGCATTGTATATGCAAATTAAATATCAGTCTAGTGATGGCATAAAATATTATACTAGAAATACATGCATGCAGCAACCCCTCGCTATTTCAAACCAAGTACACAATTTCCTGAGTTAACCTGACCTAAACTTATATTATGAAATGACACAAAACTCAAATCAGTCTTAAAGTTTCCATCATTCAATACAAAAATAATCACAAAGCTAGTGTAAACATTGCCCGTTCAATTTTGCTGCATTATACCATGCCAGCAATTAAGTAACGGTTTAAAATCGAAGTTTCAAACGATTAAAATTACAGTACAAAATCTTCACAGACAAAGAAAAAACTTCAAATGTTATTTTATTCTGTAATTGCAGTCAACGCCAGCGGCTAAAAGTTTCAGTATACTTTATAAATATAGTGTGTATTTTTGATACCAAAATTCAAATTACACTTTCAAAAACACTTTTTGAAGTTAAAGCAAAGGTGTAATAGCCCTTCACAGGTTTATGCGTTTGCAGAAAAAGCTGAAAATTTAACAAATGAACGGCATACAAAGCTGAAAAGTATACAAATACGGCTCATTCTTACCGCGAAACAAGTATGATATAAACAAAGTAAAAACGTATCCTTTGTCTTTGAAAACATTTATAAGCTTGCAGATTATGAATTATTCCTCTTACACGGCTTTGCTTTGACTGTATCCAGTTCATCTTTGCTATCTGTCATGCTTCATATATCTTGTTTCTTCTCGTTTTAATTTCTTTGCACAAAGTTTATGAAACGCTTTTACAAAAATGTTTACGAAATGACAGTTAAATTGCTGACGTTCTCATTGAATTACAAACTTCCTGTCTTAGCCAATCAGAACGTTCGTTGATTACCAGTCTACACTCGTTCGCATTTCACGCGTGCGCACAAGTACCATGACCATTGAACGTCCACGGTCCATGGTCCACGACATAGAATTTGAGCAACTTTGGATTCCGCTATGTTCTGTCACAATACCCGGGTGTAATAAATCTCCCAGCGGAATTAGTACCCTCGCACGGCGCTTCGCGCCGCCGGCTCGGGGACAAAGAACAAAATAGATGGATACCAGAAGAGGCAATTTACATTATACAAAATAATTTTTGTAATTTCATTTCATACATACCATTCTGAATTACTGCTGCTGGCGGTAAAGTTAAAAATGACAGAAATGGCGGGACATCAAGATAATTCAGATATGACGCTGCAATTATATTAAATATTATATTAAATCTAATCAAACAAAACCAAAGACGTTGACTTTTACTCTGTTTGAGTATGAATTGCTTTCTAACCAACAGAAAAAATCTAACGATTTGTTTCCTGGTTATGATATTAAGTGTAATGAGGAGAAGTACTACAATCCTTTGAGGCCTTCGTACTTGCCGTAGGCTGGGACAAAATACCCGTTGGTGGGGAAAAGTATGGGAAACCTATACCGACTCTAGATTCAAGAAAACCTTCAGAGTATCTTGCCTGACATTTATGTATTTTAAACCGAATTAAACCCTATATACAATGCAGGACAATTACTGAAGACCCAATTGCTCCTGAGCTAAAGCTAGGTATATGCCTGTATCGATTGGGAAGAGGCGACTACCACTATACAATTGCTGAAATGGTGGGAATTGGCGTTTCCACTGTATGTTCCTTTGTCAAAGAGGTATGTCAGATTCTCATAGGACATTTATGCAATATCCAGCCATATGCCAAAATCGCTGGAGGAATTTAAAAAGAAGATTTTGGACATGGAAGAGTTGTGGGAGTTCCCCTGTTGTTGGGTGCCTTTGATGGTTGCCACCCATAGAGTGTCCACCTGGCATCCAAAGAATACCACAATTTTAAAAACTTCTATTCAATCGTTCTTATGGCCCTGGTCAATTTTCATTATAGATTTGTTTGGGGAAGTTGCAGATTCCCTATTAATTCTCAGGATTCGATATTTCTTCAGTCCACGGATCTCTGGTCATCAATCCAAGAAGGCTGTATTCTTGAAGTAGGAAAAATAAATATTCTGCCACTGATTTTGGCGGATTCTGCTTTCCCTCTTCGTCTAATGTGATTTCTGATGTAAATAATCATTCGTTTTTCCAAGGAATGGTAGTTGCTTGCCTTAACATTAATAGTCTTGTAGCCCACATTGATTAACTCCAAATAACTTTAAGTTGTTCAAAAATTGGCATTTTATGTATTAATGAGTCCAAACTTGACAATAGCATTGCTGATCATGAGGTCTGTATACCCTGTTACGTTATTGTTAGAAGAGATCGAAGTGTCAATGGAAGATATGGGGTGGGGTATGTATTTATGTTCGATCCAATTTAGACCATGGGACATTTGCTTCTATGTTAAAAGTTTGTGATCCCCCGAGTGGCAGAGGTCATAAATGTTTTTTAATGTTAAGCTGAAGTCACAGAAAGTCTGTTATCAAATAGGCAATACGGTTTTCGTGCCAGGCGATCAACTGAAATGGCAGTCATACATTTTACTGATAAAATCCGTCAAGAAATGGACAAAGGCAAACTAACTGGGGCAGTTTTTGTAGACCTCCAGAAGGCGTTCGATACTGTTAGTCATAATAGCCTTGTAAATAAATTGCCTGGTTATGGAATCACCAATATGGAGTTAGAATGGTTTAAGGATTATTTGTTTAACTGCCATCAATCTGTAGTGTTTGAAAGTCACTACTCGAAATATTTACCTGTTAAATGTGGCGTCTCCCAGGGCTCACTGTTGGGGCCTTTGCTGTTTTTAATACATTTCAACGATGTTGAAGACTGCATTAGAAATTCTGAGATAATTATGTATGCGACAATGCAGTTATCTTCCTCGCTGACAAGGATATTAATCTTATTAATACAAAATTATTTGAAGATATGTCTAACCTCTCTCGATATCTTGACAACAATGAACTTCTTATTAATCTGAAGAAGGGGAAAACTGAAGCCATGCTGTTTGGCACCAGGAAACACCTCTCAGTGCTTAAGGACCAGGAACTTTGCGTATATTACAAGGAATTGGTTATCAACAATACAAACTTTTACAAGTACCTGGGAGTAATTTTAGATCCATCGCTAACCCTGCAAGATCATTTTGATAAGTCCTATCGCAAGGCTTCTGGTAGACTACGTCTTTTGTCGCGTATCAGAAAAGCTGTTGACAATTTTACTGCCGAGACTATATACTGTTCGATAATTATACCTGTGTTAACTTACTGCGGAACTTCTAATATTGATTTACGCAACACGTCCAAAGACAAGTTACTAGGCCTTTCATCTAGAGCTACAGCTATCATCGCTGAACCACACAAACTGTTTCGAACACCCTCCGATTGCCAGATATTCATGATCTTATCAAACAACATGCTTGTATCCTTGTTTTTAAGTCTCTTAATGAATTCTTGCACGAACCTTTTAACAGTTATTTTTCGTTAGTAAATCATGAGTATAATACTAGAAATAATAATTGTGTTATTGGACTGCCCAAATTAAAACTAGAAGTAGCTAGAAAAGGATTTTACCATATGGGAGCTGTGGTATATAATAGCCTCCCAATCGAAATACGATGTCTACACAGTTTAGACACATTTAAAAGTAAAGTAGCTGAACATTTCTTATTGTCCTGAATTAAAAACTATTTTAACTTCAAACATTTTTAAATATAGTATACTTTTTAGTCTTTTAATAACTTAATATAGTATTCTTATTCATTTATCAAGCAGGACTTTTAGTGATAGCAGTATATATGTAAATACTGATAAGATTATCCTGGGTAAAGATTATTAAATACGAAATACGAAAATACGAGGAGGGTGCATACCCCTGTACCCCTCAAATATATCCATCCCTGTATCTACAGATCTCTAGATAAACAAATATATACAAATTATTGTTATACCTTCCAGACTTGGACCACTGTCTCAGATGTTTCTGGTCTGATTACTCCAAGCAGCTTATCTGGCAAAGCTTGAAGTAATAATACCTTGTCAGACCCCATCAAACTCGTAAAGTCATTAAGTCTTCTCCACTTGCCATCTGTGTCCATCTTTTTCCACACGCTGAATGATACTCCACAACTTCAAATACATTTCACAAGACTCTGCAAATGGCTATCTGGTCTGTGATGGGGAGTTATCAAAATTTTCTCTCCTATCCCATTCACTTGCATCATGTACCAGGTTTTTAGTTAATCTGTATGAAGAATAATAGTAATAACATTTCATTCTTTGAGCTAAATTTATATAAGTCCAGGAAACTCTACCAACAATCATTAATGAAACATGCTAATACTAATTAGCACATTAACGGACCTGTAACATGCAATATTAAATAAAGTTCATCCAATACAACATTCTCAAGCTCAATATCAATATCAATGAGTGGTTGGTGATGGCAAGAAAATGTATTGCTACTTGCCCACTCCTTTATCTTGCTTATAGTTCTAGCCAAATCTTGCCAGTAGGCTTTTGGCTTAGACATATTATATCTAATGTTTGAAAATTATCAAAGCTATTAACATAGATAAGATTACTCATGCCAACATAAGAAAATTGGGACACCTGCATTTGCATCACTGTTTAGGTTTGCCTACACGTAAAAAGTTTTGTATATGTGTAGACAAATATGTATTATCCTACAGTTATGCAGAATGAAAACCCTATATCTTGCCAACATGTATGTTTACTTCACTTTCTTTTGTGCACTTATTCTGGTTGCACTGCTCACCTTTTCTGAATTCCTAAAGCTCTTAGAAAAGTTGACAAATGTCATATTCAGGAGCGAATAAGTTGAATATTTCATACAAACCTACCTTTGCAATTTATCAATGAGACACCAGATGTAAGCATAGTCTGATGTTGCTGGTTTCATTCCCAGTATCAGAAGCAGAAACTTAAGAAGCAAAAAATAAAACAATTGTGTATAAAAAACAAAGGTTGAATTATTCTCCTTAAAATGCTGACTTCTGTACCTACATCTAGTACCTTGTAATCTTCTCCAAGATAAACTTCTACAGGAGTATTTGTGCCATTCACAGTTACTGTCTTGTTTTTAATTGAACAGTTGACTTGCCTAAATATCTTTGAGCAAGAACTCTCTAGCAATTCATAAGACTTTTGTCCTTGGCCTATCATTAAATACTACAAATACATATGAAGTTATACAATGGCAGAGTGCTGAAAAATGTGAGGCAACACCAAAGAATTAGGTATTCAAATGTCTTCAAATCTTGGAAATTATTTCTCATGGTCAACAGCCATAGTAAATTTTCATATTTCTGCACATTCTATAAATTTTATATTTATAAGTGGGGTTGGGGGGGATTTGGTACAATTATACCTTTTGATGAAATGATATCTTTTTGATTGTTCAGTACTGCAAATGAGAATACCAAAAAGTTTGTTAGCCTGGACATCTTAGCCCCATCACCAGACAACTTGATGTGTAATTTCAGGTTTGGATCAGCAATATCAATGATATTTTGATCTGATTTTGGTATGCCTGGTAATCGCATGGTAATCAGCCTGCTGCTACCTTGGATAACTGATTCCGAGCTGTGCCCCTTGTGCTGTTCCTGGTGTTCAAACAATTTGACAGCTTATTCAAATTATCCTAAGCCTAACAATCCTATCTATCAAGCGGAGGCGGTGTCTGCCATGGAGAGATGTATCAGTGACTTGAGGAATTGGATGTACCAGGACAAGTTAAAGACAAACGATGATAAAACTGAATTTCTCATTATTGGATCTAGACAACAACTTTTAAAAGTTAACCCTTGTACGATTCGTGTTGGCTTTACAGACATCAAGCCTGTTTCTGAAGTGCGTAGTCTGGGCTCTTGGTTCAATTCGAATTTTATATGTCTACCCATATTTCTAAGTCGTGTGGCGCAGCATTTTACTGGCTACATAATATTAAGCGCATCAGTAGATTCGTAGCAAGAGAAAAGTTGGAAATGGTTTTGCATGCTTTTGTTACAAGTAGAATTGACTACTGCAATGGTCTGCTCTATGGATTACTAGACTGTGAAATTGGTAAATTGCAGAGAGTGCAGAACGCTGCTGCAAGGCTTTTAAAGTCTGCTAGCAAGTACAATCATATTACGCCCATTCTAAAGGAATTACACTGGTTTCCAGTTAGGTTTAGAATCCATTTTAAGATATTACTTCTAACTTTTAAAGCTCTTAACGGTATGGCGCCAGACTATATTAAGGAGCTCATTAATGGAACATGTACGTTACTCGTTACGCTCCAATTCAGGTATTATTATTTCCCACCCAGTGGGGAAGATGTGCAAATCGTTCAGTGATAAATCTTTCAGTGTAGCTGCGCAAACTCTCTGCAATGCACTTCCTGCAAGCCTTCGTAACATTAGTTCTCTGTCTACTTTTAAATCTTCCTTGAAAACATATCTTTTTAAGTTGGCTTTTAATCTATAGATATAATTAACTGCTTTATAATAATATTGATTATGAGTATTTATCAGATTTTTTAATTCTGCTGATCTGGTTCACTTAGATCCTTATATGATTTTCTGACATTTGTAGAATAGGACAGGGTATGATTTTCACCATGCGCATCCTTGAAAATGGCAGATTGTAAATCTAACTCAAATGTTTTGGAAAACCAAAAGGCCTTCTCTACATTTGTCTTGAGCTCTGTTATCTTCTAGAGTGTCATACTACTCCTGTAAGACACCATTCTCCTTTTGGAGGTCTTCATTTCTGGAATTTTTCTCATTTAGCTCTGCAGTTACCTCTGAGAGCATCACCAACTCCTGTATCTGTATGGATATACTCAATTCTTTTTTGGGAAACCTGTCAGTAAGCTGCTCCATTCTTCCCGACAAATTTTGCCTTGAAATCACTTGTAACAACCCCAAGACGCTCCTCAACACGTTGGCAATTGTTTTTTACTTTAAATCCAGTTGTTCCACATACAGAAATGTGTTGAGAATCTGAATAAAGCTGCATGGAATTTCCTTTGCCAAGGCAGCCATTCGAGCGCTACCCAAAAGACGAACACACTTGTAGGGTAAGTGAGCTGTGACGATTATTTTCTTGTCAGAAACGCCTTGGTGACAGATATATTTGAGGCAGTGATCAGTGTCTCCTCGAATACAGTTCTTAAATCGCTCAAAGCTGAGAAGTTTTAGTATTTCCTTTGGCAAACCATCCGACATTTTCGACTTTTCGCGCTCGCATGCAAGCGTGTCAACACCTTGTACTGCCCCTGGGCAGTTGCTGACCAATAGTCGTGGACGCTACTTCAAAATTCCTTATTTACATTATACTATTCAATTGTTTATCCTTACATTGAATATTGTAATGTTGTTTGGGCTTTGACTTACTGACATAATCTTCAACGCATAAACCTATTGCAAAAACGTGTAATTAGAATTTTAAACAAATGTAAATTTGATGCACACACTGATCATTTATTCAGGAAATGTTCCATTTTAAAAGTCCATGATATTTTTTAGCTACAAACGGGCAAACTTATGTATTCTCAGCAGAATGGTTTTTTGCCTGAAAAATTTCTTGACATTGTTCCAACAAAATAATCAAATTCATTCCTATCATACAAGGAATGCAACGGCCATTAGAATACCGCTGTGTAGAAATAACATTTGACAATTTTCAATAAGATTTCAGGGACCTAAACTTTTTAACTCGTTACCCATCGATATATCTACCGCAACTTCGCTTTCCTCTTTTAAGTTTAAGCTTAAAAAATACTTGATTATTGGTTACTAATATTATCTAATGTGTGTTGGTGTTTTGTGTTATGAGATGTGTTTTGTGTACGTGTTGAGTGTTTTGTGTTGCGAGACTTTAGTATGTGCGCAATTAAAGAATGTTTCTATTTACTATTTTATTACTTATTATTTATTATTTTATTATTTCAAAACTTCATGTACATGAATAACAACGACACATACATAGGCAGGTGACAACAGGGCTATAACACCCTAGCTAAGGCCACCCACCTCTATTTAAAAACGAAAACAGACAGAAGGACAGACGGACGGACAGAAAGACAAACGGACGGACATGATCTAATACTAATCATGATCTAACAACAAGATGAGTCAAGTGACGGTTGGAAGAAGTTTCTGATGGTGTTGCAACGTAGACATATCGATCGCCAGGTTGAATTGATGTCAATGTCGTAGATATTTCAAAGAGCGGAGGTGTATGTAGTTTTAAGGATTGCTTTAAAAGTGTTATATACAGGAATTTCTTTTAGAGGTGTAGGTAAAGTGTTCCAGAGTCTTGAAGTGTGAACAAAGTAGCTAGTTTGAAAGCAAGCTTATTCTATTTATCATTCGTTAATTTTTAATATGTTTGCACCATATTAGTTAATTATTTTTGTTAGCTATCTAATATTCCCCTGTAAACATTAAGGGAGCTTGAATTTATATAAGCCTTATAGTTTCTTTTGAAGCTTCCTTGCCACTATGATTTATCTATCTAATATGTTTTTTTTGGAATCTTTTGTAAATAATCCTGTAATGGTGGTAAATTAAATGATTAAATGATTAAGTCGTAACAACAAATCTGCTATGCTTTGAAACCTTGTTCACCCACACCATTTGATGGCTTGGCATGATAGAGAGGCTTATTTGTGACTGGTGGCAATTGACCTGAATCACCAGTTAAAATCAATGATTTTCCACCAAAAACTTTCTCATTATAGCCAGTGCTTGTTTGCAACGCTTATCTATACAGCCAAATGTAACTTAGCCAAGCATGGAGTACTCGTCAATGATGATGTATTCAATGTTATTTACATTCTCTAGTAATCTACACAAGCTTTGTCCTGTTAGATCTTTATTACTTCTTGATCCTATAGGTAGGTAACTTTAACAAGAAATGCACAGTCACACCGTGAATGTTATAAGCTGTTTACCAGTGGTAGCACTAAAGGCATATTTATTTTGCAAAAGACTCCGAAGAGCATTATTGAAGTAACTTTTACCTGTACCTGCTAGAATGACCTGAATGACCGATGGAAACATGGTCCAGAGTTTCTTAGTTCCCCGGAAGAATTGCCACAGAAAACAGCTGTTTCCGAAGAAGAGCTTGTTGAGGTGAATACGGAGCGGTGTAAAGCAGAGCTCGTCTGCAAGTTAACATTGTCGAAAGCCGAAGAAGAGATGAATATTAAGAAGTTTTCAAGTTGGAGACGTTTGATAAGAGTTACTGCCCGAATGAAACGACTGGGTCGAGAAGCGCAAGAAAAAGGGGGAGAAACAAATGACGTACAAAGTTTGAACATGGCAAGCTCGTTGGCCACCCAGGAGCTGCATGAAGCTGAGGTATTTTGGATCAGAGAAGCGCAAAAATGCCTAAATAATCATTTAGCAAAAGGAGAGTTCAAGTCTCTTAGCCCATTCCAAGATGAGGACGATGTGATCAGAGTTGGTGGACGAGTATATGAAGCAATCGTTACCTTTGAGTGTAAGCATCCAGCTTTATTACCCCACAATCATTGGATTTCCTACTTGATCACCTGCAAAGCACACAAGTTTGGCCACAACAGAGTGGCAACGATAACCGTGAAAACACAAGGAAAGTATTGGATCCTAAAAGTGCATGATCTCGCCAAATCGATCAAGTATTGTTGCGTATTCTGTCGAGAAATGGAACACAAAGTTGAGTCGCAGATTATGGCTGACCTTCCACAGTTACGTCTTGCACCCTGTACACCCCCATTCCACACGGCATGCGACTACTTTGGACCATTGATTGTTAAGATCAGTCACAATAAAACAGCAAAACACTATAGAGTTGTCTTCACCTGCCTCAACACGAGAGCAGCTCATCTGGAACTCGCTGTGGATTGTTCAACAATGGAGTTCTTACAATTCCTCAGTAGATTCATGTCAATCAGAGGTCAGCCAGCAGTCATGAGTGACAATGGAACCCAATTTGTCGGAGTTATCATCCCAAAGGCCCCACACCAGAATGAAAGCGCTGAAGCTATGGGGAAGACATGCAAAAGGGCGTTAAAGAAAGTGATTGGAGATCAAACATTGACCCCCTTCGAACTGTATACGTATTTGCTAGAGTGTGCAAACTTTGTAAACCAACGGCCTATCTGCAGAGTGCCAAACGATCCTGATGGATCCTATCTGTGTCCATATGATGTACTGCTTGGGCGAGCAACCTCTGAAGTGCCTCAAGGTCTGTTCAAAGCAACCAGGAATCCTCGAGACGAGTGGAGTTCGTCCAAAGGTTGGTCGATTCCTTTTGGAAACGTTAAACTTGGGATGTATTTCTGACGCTGGTTTTACAAAAGAGACGACAGACTGAAAGACGACGTAGAAGAAAATGCTGTACGAGGAAAATGGAAGCTGGGTAGAGTCATTGAAGTATATCCTAGACAAGACGATCAGGTAAGGAACGTGAAGTTAAAAACATCTGCAGCCGAGTATACCAGGCCGGTAACGAAAATTGCTTTGTTGTATCCGGCAGAAGGATACACTGAAGAACAACAATGACCACATCCTTTGGAGGTAGGGAGGGTGTTTCAATGAACGAGCAGTGAACACTGATTCATTAACGTTTATATATATTAAACATTTATAATTATCAGCCAATAAGGACTGTGTAATATATTAATAGACATTTTAGTCATATGACACTGTTATAGGCATGCACGTGTGAATAAGCGCCAGGATAGTATAGTCAGGTGTGGACATGCGTTTATGAAAGGATTAAATCTGTTTTACTGTGAAATTGGGAACTAACTTTGAAATTGGGAAATTGCTAACCAGAATCAGGAGGTTATTTATATGGAAAATTTATACGGAAACAGTTTAAGCCCTGGATATTGCCACAGAAGTGAGTAATCTAGATCTAACATGTAATAATTACATATTCATAGTCTAGGCGCATTTATACTTTATAAATAACTGGGTTTTAAATTTAGTCTTTATAGAATATTTTTCTTACTTTAAATCGAATTGTTTTATTTGTAAATAAAATATTAATACGATACACAATATCCAGTATGTGCGATTTATCAACTTACGGAACCAATTTGTTTAATTTTTGTATTTAGTTCCGAAATTACCATTGTAGAGTACTCAAACTTCTGCCTAAGGATTAATGTTTTTGGTTTTTAGCATGTCTTTTTTATTATTTACGCTTGTTATATAATTGCACGACAGCTCTAAATTACATTCATCGGCTTTCCTAGATTTGCATACTTGAAGATTTGCATACAACTTCATTAATTCTATTATTTAATTTCTTCTCCATCACAGATATTCAGCCCAATATTGCTGTAGAATTTTGCTATATAACTTGTATCAAACAAATTATTTACTCCTGATAGATGCTGCTTAGGACTTTCGGCCAGGTAGATAGATAGATAGATTTAATTACGATAACACATGGCAGCCTATAAGGCTGAATTTCGTGCTAGGTCTGAAACTTTGTCAAATAAACACTCAGAATGTTGATTGTTTCGGATACTCTCCACTGTATGAAATATTATACTGTATTTATTAATTCTGTAATTCATTTACAAAACATTATACCTAATATTAAAAATTCAACTCATTTTAAAAACTATTTAAGTTTATATTAATTACTTACTTAGAAATACATGCTGCTCATGCCCAGTTAGTGAGATATTAATAATAAACACTGGGAAAAGATAATATCTCTACAAATCATCAATATCAAGACTAGCAGTGGTGAGAATGAACAGCTTACAGTTTATAATCCTTGAAATCAGTGGCGTCGCCAGGCAGTTTAGACTGGGGGGGACAACTGTAGCACCGAAGGCGTGAGATCGCTAGGGATGTTCAGGGGCATGCTCCCCGTAGAAAATTTTTATAACTAGAGTCTCTAAAACACTATTTCTCTGAAAGCCACAGATTGGCGATTTTTGTTATAAACAAACAATTTTTACAAGGGCAACTTTCTCTTGTTAGGTAATCTATTCATGTCAACAAGAGTATCCAACTCAATCTTATCTGCGATGTCTCTTTCTATGCTGATATGAATTAAATTTTCAAGCCGTTCATCGGACATCGATGCTCGAAGGTAGTTGTTTATTATCTTCACTTTACTATGTGCTTGTTTACATGAAGCAACTGTTGCAGGAAGAGTAGCAACAATTTTTACCACCTCAAACAGATCAGGGTACAGGTTGGTGATGGAATTCTCTCCAAAAACCTTTAAAAGAGTTGGCAGTCAAAGCCAAGTCTCGGTGCTTTCGTCGAGGGGTCATTGTTAGCTTTCTCCTTCATCCTAAGAAGTTCTTCGTACTTCTCCTTCCAGACTTTAAATTCTCGAGACTTTGAAAACATAATGAATTGATTTGCGACAACATCGGGATAGATTCCGTAGAATTTGGCCAGGTTTTGGGCTTGGTGGGAATTTTCTTCTTTAAAATATTTGGGATGAAAAACGTTAGCCAGCGACAATATTTCACACGCTTTAGAAGAGAACCTCCTCTCCATCTTATTGTGAATCCAATCCAAAAATGGAAAGAAAAAATCTTGCTTGAAGAGATCTCTTGGGCGGTCATTACCAGGTATTTCTTCTTGGATTGCTCTAGCGTCTTGGTCTAAACAGAATGTACCATTGTTGAAATAGGAAGGTATTGTGCGCCGATGCTTTGATCTGTTTGGACGTTGCTGATCCACCTGATCGAAGTCGTCCACAACCAATCCTTGGTCCGTGCAATATTTCCATGCCTCCTCTGTAGAAACTGATCCATCTTTTCCTCGTTTCGAAACGAGGACAAAGGCTGCTTCAGTGATTGCACACCTGACACCGCTGAGACCAAGTCCATGTTTTCATGCTGAAGATATTCTGAGACCAATTTACTTAAAGTACATACGTACAAACAATCCATCTGCAGCTGATTCGCCTTCTTCAGACATTGCTTTAAAAATCGCTATGATTGCAGGCATGGTGTTGAAAACAACCTCCGAATTGTCAGATAGAGCAGTGCATCTTGTGTCTGAAAGCGTGTGCAGCGCTATCTTTCCCTTTGATATGCCATGAACTTTTAGCTTCTCTTCACATAATGCATGCCTCTTTGGAGACCCTTCGAGATAATGATAGACGGAACCAATAATATCAAATACGTCATTCACAGAAGGTACGTTGTTAACACTTTTCTCCAATACAAGGTTTAGTTTTTGTGTGCAAAACAATGGAAATATATAGATTTATCAGCACCAGCTGCGGTCAGATGTTGTTGAATGCTTTCGCCCTTGCCTTACATGTTACTTGCCCCATCAAAGCCTTTACCAACTAAATTGGAGATGGGAAAGTTCATGTTCACAAGAATAGCAATGATAACAGCTGCAAGGCTTTGCCCTGTTAAACTACTCACACAATGTAGCTTGATACACCTTTCCCAAATACACAAATTGTAGACATACCAAACAACAACGGACATGAATGCTCATTTGTGGGATGTTACTTCGTCACATTCAATTGAGAAATACTTGGCAGAAATCACTTCGGATTTTATTATTTCAATAATCATATTATATTGCTGAGCATGCCAATAATTTCATTTTGAATACTGGGAGAAAAATACGACAAACTCTGTGGACAAGTTTCCATCCAACGTTTCAATGGTTTATCATACTTAGATAAAAACAAAAGTTCTTCCAGGAAGTTACCACGATTGGCTGAATCGTTTGTGTCGTCATGTACATGAAATGCGGTATTTTGCTTCGCCAAATATCGGACTACATCAAAAATCGTCTGAACAATCCATTGATTTTCTTCTCGTTCTTGTTCTTTTCTTGTCTTTGAAGCTTCAGCTATGCCAGCAAGTTGCACATCAATACTTTGGTTGTCACTTTTATCACTTTTAAAGTTTTGCATCCGCTCCATTGACACAGTAGGCACTTGCGTTTTAGCATGATTAATCAGTTTTCCACTTTCGCCGGAAGCTTTTTTCCATGTACGAAAGCCTGTCTTTGTGAATGTTTCTTCTGAGCTTCCAACTAAAGTTAAGTTGTCAGTCCAAATTATACCACATTTAGCACATTAATAAATTACGCTAATTGTTTTGTGTGGCAAAATATGAGTGGAAAAAAGAGCAGTTTTCTGACAGTCAGACTGCTATAGAATGAACTGAGCTTGGTTGAAGTGTGCCTATTGCAGCATATACTAACTTGAAGTATGACACGCCAAAAAAAGCAGACTGCCAGAAGGTACAGATAGTGTCACAACCGCTGCTTAATATCTGTTTTGAAAAATCTTATTAGGATATTGCCAGATGGTAGGAATAGTGACAATTTACTGTCAAAAATCACTTATTTGTTTTATTAAGCCTTTTTTGTCTAGTAGCCTTAAGTATAAGGATGTGTTCGTTATTAATCCCAATTTATTATGTTAATTTGAAACTTTATTTATTAATTCATTTACCTTCGCCAGTTATGTAAATTCTATGATGCTTGAAAATTAAGTTGTAAATATTCCGTAATATTCGTTCACTTACCAAGTGACCCAAAGCACCTACAGTAAAAACAGAATGCTCCATCTTTCAGTACAGAATATTCTAGCCATGAATGAAGGTCATACCAACGAGATTGGAACTTGGAGGTTCTTTTCCGATTTTGATACGGGAAATTCAATAATGGGTCTAACAGGACCCAAATTATTTACTATTAAAGCTCGCTTCGCTGACGAAGCAGCAAAAAGAACCAGCAAAAATAAAACGACATTACCAACAAATTCCTTCTGCAATGTTATGGACTAATACAATGCCACATACCATATAACCGATACTCATTTATCACCTATTTGCACCATCTACAAGGAATCGAAGAGGGAAACCACCATCTTACCGTGATGACAATGGCAAGCGCTACCGATTGTATTTATGACGTGCAGTTACATTCATTGGTGAAGTTCATTCTTTCTTCCAAACCTCCAACTGGCCATCTTTGACACTGCCACTTGTCACTTAGGAGACCATTAGAGTGATGCTCGCGGTGCATTTTGCCATGTTTATGACTTTCTACGCCAACAATTAACAATGTCTGATGAGACTATTAGCAAAGTGGTCACTTTATCATTGTCTGACTGTGAAGCTGTTTACAGTGGTGAAATTCAAGAGCTCCAAAGCCTCTGGAAAAAAAAATTCTACAAAGCTCATCTTCATTTTGGTGACAGAGCTCACAAAATCCAGTGGATGATAGGGATGATTCGAAAGGATGCAGAAATGAGATGGCTTGACAATATCTTGTCAAAACTGGACAGTATAATTTCAAAAATTTGTCTAACAATATCTAACAAAAAAAACTTAATTACTTATCAAACTATTGGGGCACTCGTTTCGTGTCTTATTGCCTGCTTTCGTAAGAGAGATTTGAATCCTTGACTCGTAAACTCACCACCATTATTGCTTCCTATCCTTTTAACTTTGCTGTAAGGCGCAACATCAGCCAAAAGTGTCACTTTTTTGCTTTAAGAAATAGATCATGTTGATACCTGTATAATCATCTTTAAAAGACAATGCATATTTAAATCCGTCTTTGGCAACGGGCTCAATTGGTCCGGCCAAGTCACTGTGAACGAAGTCCAAAGGTCCTTTAGCCCTCTGATCTGGCTCTCGGTTTCTGCTTTGACACATCTTGCCTTGAATGCATACACAATCTACCTCTCTGTGGTCTGTGATTTTCATACCTTTTACTGCCTGTTCTAACTTCCGTACATCTCCAAAGTTACAATGGCCTAAAATCCTGTGCCACTCATTAATGGAGGTAGCATTGTTACACAAAGAAAAGATACTATTTAAATAGTACAAACGCTCTCCCTCTTCCACCTCAAATACCTGACCTTCAGCTGTAGTGTATTTACTTACCTGTTCTCCTAAAGTAACCGATCCTCCTCTACCTATTTCTGCCGAAACTGAAAAAATATTAGATTTTGTACATTACCCTTTACATCAAACAATTTAACCATTGCATTTCCCTTTCCTAAAACTATGTTAGCCTTGCTTCCATCTGCAAGTTCTGCAAAGTGGCTGTTGGGATCAAAGATTTTGTCAAAGCTTACATACATACATCACATTGTCTTTGCCTTCCATACTATGGCAACTCTTCACACTTTCTTCATAGTTTTGCAGCGCTGTTTTAAATTCCCTGAATGTCATCTGCTTTTCACGTTGAATTACCACTGTAGATAATATTTTATAGTTCCCTGGGAGACCTTTTAAAACCTTTGCAATTAGTAAGCAGTCCCTAATAATTTCCTCTGCTGCTTTGAGTGCTGTTGTTGCATGCTGTCGTTGCGGTCTCCCGCGTATGATGTTGTGCGCTGTGGACTCACTTTCTCCTTTTCTCAGTGAAGTCAGTTCGGTGTACAGAGCTATAACTTTGGGTTTTTCCTTTTCCTTGATAATGTTCTCTCAGCACAGTTAAAGCCTTTCAACCATCATCCTTTGCCTCCCGTATCCCTAGGGACAAGCTTTGGTTGTTTAAACACTGTACTAGTTTGGCGAAGGCATCAGCATTCTTCGACTCATCTAGCTCATGCTCATCGTGGCTTGGCACAAAATATTGTAAAGTGTTTGGATCCGCATAAACAATAAAAAACTTTACCTCTCATGATTTGTACTTTGATTTGTTTGTTATTTTGACGAAGCAATTGATCTTGAGTTTGAAAGGGTAAATGCTTGGCGCCTTCAAACTCTTACTTGGTGTAAATGTGGACATTGCACTATATCGAACAAAGCTATTGAGTGTTTTCAACCCAGTATATGTGATTCATTATAGACTGTATACTAGAAGTTACTATCGCAAGGGGAGTGCTGTCATGTGCAAAAATCGGAAATTTGTCAAATAATATTTGATCATACAAAAGCAGCCTAAATCAAGTCAACTAGACCAGCAAGCATTATAAAAACAATTCAACTTGAATCATGTTGAATTTTTTTTATTTACATGATTGTTCTGATTAAAGGCTTGCAGTTTGCAGCCGAAATTTAAGTTATATTTAAAGAATTTTATTTTCAATAATTATTCGCGTTGAATAATATTTTTTGATTATTTCTTTGAAAGACTTGATTATACATGGAAAGGGGAGGATAATTTATTTAACTGCTGATCTCATGAGGTATTTTGTGACTGACTATTAATCCAGTACTTTATAGACTGTAATGTTTCTGTTCTTATCAATGTTTGTGCACTTTCAGTATGTTTAAATGAGTTGATGTGCTGCAAAACTCATGATGCAAAGCTGCTTAACCATTGTCAAATTGGAAACATGTACTCTACATTAAATTCTTAAATGTGTATTTTGATATTTTCTTTTACAGAAGTTATACAAGCCATGTATTGCATCTGAGAGATTATGTAGGAATCTTGACCTTCTACAGGTGGCTCTGACAACAAAGTTAAAGTCAAAGAACAGGAACAAGTTAATTTTAAATTTTAAGCAGGATGTTTTTAGACATTTATTTTATAGGAAGGGAAAAAAATAAAGGGACAATAAGTCTATTTGAAAAAAAAATTTATTAGATGTAAGTTTTAGAGTTGTGAGATTGGTGTTGGAGTGACAATAAAATACCCTGTTAACAAAGTAACCTAAAAGTGGAATACTTCAGGAATGTCAGCGGATGTTAATTTAAAAATTATTAATTGATTTTGTATGACAACCTGTTACAGTTCCTACAGTAGATTAAATATACTATTATTCTTAAGTTTTATTTATGGTTTGCTATACACAGTTATTTTTACATTTCAGTTAATTGTCTGCTATATCCTATTACGCCTTTTCAATTCTTACCTTAATTCCTTAATTGTTAATCTAGAATAATCCACACTGCTGCTACTGTTTGTCATGGGTGTTAGGAAATTGAGGTCTAAGTCGAACATTTAACCGTATTTATTCATGATTGATAACGCTATACAAAAACATATAGATATCACAAAAAAAACAAGAAGAACACGAGGTGCCCAAGGGCGCATGTGACAACAGTCATGTGACATGTGGTTCATTATATAAACCTTATGTACAGTTCTCAACACTCCCACTTAATGACCACATGTTTAAATTAAAATATCAACTCTACATGTAAAATTAAATCAACTGTCCGATTGTACACCCAACATTGCCCTAAATTTTTCAAAAGTGTTTCTTGGTAAGGCTTTGGTCATTACATCAGCTAACATACTTTTGGTGGAGCAATATTTTACAGACACTAAACCTGAATTAACTTGTTCTCTTATAAAATGATAAGAAATATCAATGTGCTTGGTTCGATTATGCAGTTTGGGATTACGTGACAGTTCAATCGCGCCTTGATTGTCGATCCTCGAATATGATTGAAGGTCATACAATTTCTTGACTTGCCATGCTTAGGGCTACATACTCTGCTTCAGTTGTAGATTTAGATACACAGTTCTGTCTTTTACTGCACCAACTAATTGTATTGTTCTGCATCTGAAACACATATCCCGATGTTGAACGTCGCGTTTCCACATCACCGCCCCAATCTGCATCAGAATATCCATACAAAGTAGGATCATCACCATTTGCAGTAAACATGAGACCATACTTAAGTGTTCCCTTGATATAACGCAATACTCTCTTTACACCTTGCCAGTGTTCTTTTCCAGGTCTAGACATGAACTTTGAAAGAACTCCCACTGCAGCAGCTAGGTCTGGACGAGTAGCAGTACTTGCATATGTTAGGCAACCAATAGCCATCTGATAATTTTGAACATCTACTGGTGTTTCATTCTCGGGTAAAGACTCAAACTTTCTTCCAGGTTCTAATGGGGTTGAGGCAGGTTTACATGTTTCCATTCTGAATCTATTGAGTACTCCCTCTAGGTACTTCGGTTGGCTGATAGTAAGTGTTCTTGCATCACGGTCTCGCTTCACAGACATACCGAGAACATAACTTACTTCTCCCATATCATCAACTTTGAATCTCTTAGCAAGAGCTGCTTTCTCCTTCTTTAGCATCTCTGTGTTGTTAGAAAACCACAAGATATCATCAACATAAAGAGCTAGTATGATGAAATCAATCTTTCCATCTTTACGCTTAATCGACTTTATGTAAATACATGGATCTGCACTGCACTTTCTGTAACCATTTGATTTCAGATAAGTGTCAATGGCAAAATTCCAACATTGTGACGCTTGCTTGAGGCCATATATACTCTTTCTTAACTTGCACACGTAATCGGGCTTTTCTTCATCTATGTATTCGTCAGGTTGTTTCATATAAATCTCTTCATCAAGTTCTCCTTGTAAAAAGGCAGTCTTAACATCCATTTGGTGGATTTCCCAGTTTTTAATATTTGCCAAAGCTAAAAGAGATCTTATAGAACTATACCGTACCACAGGTGAAAATATTTCTTGGTAGTCAACTCTTTCAGACTGAGAATATCCTTGTGCAACTAATCGTGCCTTAAATTTATCAACTGTGCCATCTGCTATATGCTTAACTTTAAATACCCATCTGCTTCCAACTATGTTCTTTCCAGCAAGAGGTGGTAGAAGTTCCCAGGTTTGATTACTGATTAATGATTCGTATTCAGAATTTGTTGCACGTTTCCAATCAACAGAATGTTCTCCTGTCCATGCTTCTTGAATATTTACAGGCTCATCAATATTTGCTGTAAGATTATCTGCGGCGACATAGTTCTCTTCATCAAATCTCGTAGGTGGTCTGCGTTGTCGCTTTGCTTCAAGATTTTGGGTTTCACGAATGAAGTTTTCTTCATATGTTGCTCCCGGTGGCAATTGTTGCTCATGATTTTCTGGTTCAGGAACAGGTTGTTCTGGCTCATCATGGTCAACTTCATCATTTACAAATGGAATATCTGGGACTTTGACTTGAACATCGTCCTCGATTGGATAAAGGCATGTTTGGTTAGAATTTGTTGTACCAAAGCTATAAAACTTTCTTTCCAGGAATACTACATCTCGGCTACGAACGAATTTACGAGAAACTGGATCATACAGTTTATAACCCTTGGTATTATTAGGATATCCGACAAATATCATCTTTCTTGACTTTGCATCAAGCTTTCTAAGCTGGTTCTCAGGAACATGAACATACAAAATGCATCCAAAAACTCTAAGGTTTGCAACATCTGGTTTTTGGTTAAACAAACATTTGTAAGGAGTAATTCCATTCAGCGCGGTAGTTGGACTTCGATTTCTTAAGTAAACAGCTGTATTTACTGCCTCCGCCCAAAATTCATTTGACATGTTCGAATGGAGTAACATTGCTCGAGCTGATTCAACTACTGTTTGATTCATTCATTCAGCGATGCCATTCTGAGCAGGATTATATAGTACTGTTAATTGGTGGGTGATTCCGTTCTCTTTCAAGTATGCATCAAATGCTTTGTTGCAATATTCACCCCCATTGTCTGTACGCAAAGTTTTGATTGGTTTGCCAACGAGATTTGTAGCGAAACTGTGGAATTCTTTGAATTTCTCCAATACTTCATCTTTCGTTTTCAGGATATACATGGTTGTGTATCTGGTACAATCATCGATGAATGTTACATAATATCAGGAATTTCCAAGCGAATTTACTGACATGGGTCCGCATACGTCACTATGAATTAATTCAAACGGTTCAGAAGAGCATTCAGCAACTCCTTTGGGGTATGGACACCGGTGTTGTTTTCCCATAATGCATGCTTCACAAACTGAATTTCTTTCATCAATTACACTGTCCATTCCATCAACAATTTTATCATTCATTAGCTTAGTGACATTGTCCATTCCTAGATGTCCAAAACGATAGTGCCACATTTGATCCCTTTTTTGCAACATGCAAATGTTCATTCTGAATCATCTTCAATACATAAAGCTTCCCTTTCATTTCACCGACAGCTAACAACTTTGAGTTACGGGTAACCTTGCACATACTATTCTCAAACATCACCGTGGTGCCCATTCTTACCATTGCTCATACCGACATTAAGTTCTTTTCAAGGTCAGGTAGATATGATACATCATGAAGAGATAATTGTTGCACATGACCATCAACATCCGCTGAAACACGATATATTCCTTTGCCATAAGCCAATATTGATCGATCATCACCTAGATTCACCACGCAAGGCTGTTTAAACTCCACATATTCCGACAAGCGAGCTTTCTGAAATGTCATGTGCTGGGTGGCTCCAGAATCTATTATCCAATCGGCATTATCAATTATTTTAGGTGTGTAAACTGGTAGTGCTTCATCATTGATACTGTCTTCCAGATTTTGTTCTTCAGCGCAACGAGCTGCTCCTTTACTTTTAAATCCTTTTCCAGTTGCCCCATTTAACTCATTTCTATGATTTTTCTTTGGACAATCCCTTGCAAAATGTCCTCTCTCTTGGCAGTTGTGACATTTTCCTCGAAATACTCTATCATTATTTTGATTTGTGGTGTTTCCACTTCCGTGTCGTATTCTTCTTTTGTTATACTTCCCTCGACTTGCAGAAAACGCATCCTCATCAGTTTTCCTTGCATCATTGCTTCGATCGACTTCATTCAGAAGCATGTTCTTAACTTTCTCATACGACAGTTCTCCATCACCAACAGCATCTAGTGCGGTTATTAATGGCTTATATTCTTCAGGTAAACTTGCCAATAATGTCATCGCCAACTCCTTATCATTTACATCAATTCCATTTCCTTCAATTGATCATGCAATGATCTGAGGTGACCAATATGCTCCAACATATTCTCTCCAGCATGGAAACGAAAACAATAGTATTGTTGACGCAATCTCACCTTTTGCAACAGTGATTCTCTGGCGAATTGATTTCGTAAAGCATCCCAGGCACCTTTAGCAGTTGTAGTTTCTCTCACGTGTATTTGCTGTTCCGGTTTGATTCCCAAACAAATATACATCCAAGCCTTTTTTGCTCCCAAATTGAAGTTGAACATTTAACCGTATTTATTCATGATTGATAACGCTATACAAAAACATATAGATATCACAAAAAAAACAAGAAGAACACGAGGTGCACAAAGGCGCATGTGACAACAGTCATGTGACATGTGGTTCATTATATAAACCTTATATAAAGTTCTCAACAATGGGTAGTAACTGAATGGTACTGGGCACATGCACAATTGACTGGCTGTTAGATAGGTTAGCATCCTGATTTACTTGCTGATTAGCTCTTACTCGTTTTCTTTTTTGCCTGCTTTCACTGACCCCACTTCCCCAATACAATTCATTACTTAGAGTGTAACCTCTAGGTTTTTTTCACGATCCTGCAGTTCCTATTGTCTTTCTCATGTTGAAGTACATGGCATGCCGTGTCCCGTTTGTTTGACTTTTGCACAACTATATTCTGAGCAACATCACTATTGTTTTCCACCCCCTGTCCTGTAAAAATTTTCACTGACCCATAAAGCTCTAAAAACCTTATGAAGTGCTGTACCATGATGTGCATATAAGGGGTTATCCTTTTTCTCTCATAGCCCTCCCTCTTACCATTCATTGATAGGAAACATTTTACCCAGTCCATAGCCATTATCCATAATTCTGTTGGATTTTCATCTGGGCTCCTGTTAGTTATTACTTTATAAACCTATTCAAAACGTTTCCATATTGTTATAATTCCTTCAACAGTCTCTGGGCGCAAAATCCCGGCCGTCTTTTGAGGTAACCCCAGCAAGCTAGCCACTTCATTTCCCATCAGTATCCCTCTTTTTCCACACATCAAAAGACACACCACAAGATCTAACTGTTTGGATTAGCTTCTCCAGGTGAACTCCATGAACTGAACCTTTTGGACAGTCAATCTCTTCCTCTTTGTCCCAATGAATACACTCCTGCACCAAGTTTTCAGTGAGAATATCTGTCACATGAAGTAGTAAGTGCAGTTCATCTGGTACAGCATGGTCGAGATCAATGTTAAACAATGGTGCCTGATTACAAGAATAGTTCTCTTTTGACTTTGTGCACACAGCATGCATTTCTTCCTAGAAGCCTCAGGTTTATTAAAGTGAGTGTAATGCTGATCTATTCTCCACCTCTCCTTTAAGTAATTTTCACCAAGCACAGGCATAATTTGATGTTGCACCTTTCAGTCCTAGTATCAGTAGGATAAATTTAAAGTCCCCACCCAAGAAGAATTCAATGTCTATCTTTTACCATCTACATTTACTTTTCCAACAAAAACAAGTTTATTTATTTCATTGATTATATCCCAAAAGAATCCTTTATTGTGTTGTAATCCTCCTTCCCGTTTACAATTCCAATCGTTATCTCCTTAGCTGACATAACACTCTCACCACTTTCCAACATGGCAAATGATAATAAAATAAAATTAGAATTATTGGTCATTTTTGCTCTATCACCACTGATTTTAATTTGAATTGAATCAGTCTCTGCACAAAAACCAGGATTTTGTTTATATAGTCTGAAACATGATCTGCTAGTAGATTTTTCACAGAGCTGACTCTGGCTCCAGGAAACTTGCCCTTCAATCCTTCTAGGTGACAATTGTTGTTTAAAACTTGGTGCGATTGCTTCACCAGATATGACCTTGGAAGTCCATCAACCATCATTGATAACTCATGATGAAATTATCTCCCACACGGAACACGAAACAGGATTTTCTCAATTTTGTTTTTTTCTTCTTCTGGCAAAGTGCTGAAAGTTGAGGCCCTACCAGATTCATCATTGGATGCTGGTTCCCAAATGAAATTTTCTTGTTGAAAGTTCACACAATATGAACCTGTTCAGTTTCATCTAGAGTATCTAACTGCATGATCGAGTTTTGATCTTGAAATCGTTAAATGTTCAACAGCTCCAAGATTATGACTTGATAAACAAATAAAGCTTGTGTTTGTGTTTGTGTTTAATAATATTTAAACAGGGATGTCCTATTCAGCAAAAGCTGGTTTAAAAGAAGCCCTGTGTCTATGATAATTACAAACTCTTACACAATACAAAAACAATACTACATCCAGACAAATACTTAACGATATAGATTAAATGAATAAGTTAATAATTAAAGTCCTTTTAAGTAATTTTTAAGACGTCTCTTAAAAGTTAGAAAATTCTGTTCACTTCTAAGATTATTTGGAAGAGTATTCCATGTTCTTACACCATTTATCCTAAATGAACTTCGATATTTAGTGGTTCTTGCAGCAGGTGGACAAAGTAAGTCTTAGGAGTAATAGGTCGAAGGAAGTAGGTGCTAATCATAACAAACATAATATGCTATAAATAGTTGTGAATATTATAATATGCATCGCAAACTTCAATATAATGCAAATTATCAAACACTCTAATGAGTGTTGATTCTTTTCTGTCTACAAACATGCTCTATACATTACCAGCTAAATAATTTTATACATCTTGGCTTTCTCTTTTCAATAAAATAGTCAAATACTATGCATGAAATGACTCATGATGCTTTGGTTGCACTTTTTATCGATAAGATTAAGACATCATCAAGAGAATTCTTTTAAATGTATCAAAATAAGGTAACTTTTTTCTGCAGGTAATACATTATGGAGGTGGAGAAGTGGACAAGAACAAGATTTACAACAGAGGAAGCAGTTCAATATGTATTGGAGCCAGGTTCTGATTCGGAGTTGTCAGACCTTGATGATGATGATAATTACACTGATGAAACATCTTTAGTAAATATTTGCCAAAGCAACACAGCTGAAGAAGATAACAGCACAAATATTGAAGATGAGGAAGCTACAGTCCATGAAGATCCTCCTAAAGAACACATTTTCAAATGGAAGAAGAAAGAACCGAAGTTAGCACACGTATTGTTTGCTGGTGCAGGTTTCGCACTACCTGACAGTGTTGATGAATTGACACCCCTTTGCTATTTTAAACAATTCTGGGATGACAGTATAACTAACAATATTGTTGAGCAGACAAATTTTTACAGTGTAAGAGCAAAGGTAACACTGTGGGCACTACAAAAGATGAAGTGGAAATGCTACTGGGCATCCAAATAAAGATGGGCCTCATCAAAATGCCAAGATATGAACTTTATTGCAACAGTAGAACACATTATGAACCAATGGTATGCCATTAAAAAGGTACAAAAAAATGTGACAATTTCTACATGTGAATGACAACTCAAAGAGGAATAATCCAGCTAACAAAGATAACCGCTTGTATAAAGTCCTCCCAGTTGTAGAGGGAATTCGCCAGAACTGTTTTAAGGTTGAGCCAGAAGAGTGTCATTTAATCAATGAGCAAATAATCCCTGCCAAAACCAAATACAGTGATATCAAACCAAATACAGTTCCTCCCAGCTTCATATTATTCGATGGCAAGACAACAAGTGTGTACAAGTTGCATCTACTTTTGCTGGTGTAAAAGGCAACAGGTACTGCTAAAATATTGGGATGGGAAACTGAAGAAGTATGTGGATGTTCAATGCCCAGATATCCAGCTGATCTGGGTATAAAAATCAACCAATAAGAAGCCAGATCTTCGACAAAACTGAATTATCATTTCCTTCATTTCATATGACTTCGACACTCGAAAATATCAAGTAATTTTATTATATTTATGTAAAAACATGTTTATTTTTTTCCCAACTGCATTTACAATTCAAATTTTTCACCCTTTATACTATTAGTTGGAAGAATAAGGAGAAATAACACATGGCACATGATAACTCAGTTTTGTCGAGACGCTTTATGACGTCATGATCTCAGATCAGCTGGATGATATGTCGGTACAATGATGTTATGGGAGGTGTTGATTTGGCTGACATGCTGATTGCATTATACTGCACCAAGATAAAGTCGAGACGTTGGTACCTCAAAGTTCTCTTCCATTGTGTCGATATTGCAAAAGTCAATGCTTGGCTCTTATATTGTTGCCACTGTGAGCTCAGGAAGGTGCCAAAACATAAATGGCATTCACTGTTAGATTTTGCTCTTGAAATTGCTGAAAGTCTCATCACGTGCGGAAAATCAACCCTAAAGAGAAAGGTAGGAAGACCCTCCATTGAAGATTTTGCAAAACCAGAGAAAAGAGGAAGAAAACCTGATACACCACTTCCTTTACAAAACATACGTTCTGATAATGCCCATCACTGGCCAGAATGCAGGGAAGGAAAGAACAGGTGTAGACACTGCAAAAAAGGTTACAGTTGGACATATTGTACCAAGTGCAATGTTTGCTTATGTCTTACTGGAACAAAGAACTGTTTCAAAGACTTCTACATTGGTTGAACTGTATTAGGGTAATCTTACAATATAAACACTAGCTAGTTTTAGTATAAAGACAACTTCCATTAAGATTATTCACTAATGTATCTTTTTATCACTATACTTAGAAACGTTTTGAGAAATGAGTGTTTATTGTAAATAAATTGTTCAATATTACAATATTTTGGATACTGGCTCCATGTTAATATTCAATTATTTTAGCCCCCTCTCCATCCCTTCAGCGCCCTTTCCCCCCGGCCTACAAAAATTTTCATACCTAAAAACAAACAAGTGTGCACTGAGACCTGTAAAATCACTAAAATGCACTAAAAGTCAAAGATTTTGACACCCAAACTTAATATTTCATCATCAGGATTTTTCTTGAAAATATAACCGTTATCGGGTAGTGTTGCCATATGGCAACAAATAAAAAAAATTACTTCCCCACCTTAACATATATTTTTTCTCATTTGTGGAGGTTATTTATTATATTTAATCTAAGTTTCGCACAAAAAAAATTTTTTGCATTGATTTTCAAAATGTGCACCGAAAAGGGTTAAGCCTTAAAGAATCCCATAAGGTTGACAATCTAAAGGAGCATTCAAATCAACAACACACAAGACTTGGGCTGTAAGATCTCTGGTGGTAAATAAGGAGCAAATTTTTTTTTTTTTTTATTTAAACATATTTAGATTCTCAACATTTTCTCCAAGAGCTAAGCTCATCGAGGGAGATCATGTTGAATTATTTAAAACTAAGGAGTACATCGTGTTTAAATAAAAGATACACAAATATAGGATGATTAATAAAGAGAAAGAGAATAGTCAGCTCTGAGAAGAGATTTCAAAATCTAGAGATAAATTATTACATATTAATATTCAATTAAACTGGTGAATCTCTTGGTTTGAAGGATAAACAGTTGAACATTCCGCATCAAAATTTGATTTTCTTCATAACCAAGCGTTTCTGAGCCAAATAGGAATGTTTCAACTATCTGATCCTCCGATAAACTTAACCAGGTGGCGTGGAGCAACTGTGCAGACGAGGAAAGTAAGCATTGTCGCTGAGTAGCATATCGAGGACAGTGCAAAAAGAAATGTTTAATTGATTCAACTATTCCCCATCTACATTTACAATACGGAGAAATTGCACAGTTAATACTATATAAATAGGAATTCAACACACAGTGACCTAGACGAAGTCTGCTATGTAATAGATCATAAGAGATCATGTTGAATTATTTAAAACTAAGGAGTACATCGTGTTTAAATAAAAGATACACAAATATAGGATGATTAATAAAGAGAAAGAGAATAGTCAGCTCTGAGAAGAGATTTCAAAATCTAGAGATAAATTATTACATATTAATATTCAATTAAACTGGTGAATCTCTTGGTTTGAAGGATAAACAGTTGAACATTCCGCATCAAAATTTGATTTTCTTCATAACCAAGCGTTTCTGAGCCAAATAGGAATGTTTCAACTATCTGATCCTCCGATAAACTTAACCAGGTGGCGTGGAGCAACTGTGCAGACGAGGAAAGTAAGCATTGTCGCTGAGTAGCATATCGAGGACAGTGCAAAAAGAAATGTTTGATTGATTCAACTATTCCCCATCTACATTTACAATACGGAGAAATTGCACAGTTAATACTATATAAATAGGAATTCAACGCACAGTGACCTAGACGAAGTCTGCTATGTAATATTGAACTGAATCGATTTAACGAGGTATTATAGAGAGTATTATATTGCATTCCATGAAATGTATTACGTAGTTTACTTTTGAATAGTGATAATGGTTCCACATTGCACAAGTTTTTATCAAGCCCGTTCCAGGTTGCAATTGCTGACGGGAAAAAAGTTTTTTAAAATATTCGGTACTAGTAGGAATATAAGTGAAGTTTTCATTAAATCTAAGATGATAATCAGTTCTCTGATGGACATATGGAGGTAAAAGATCGCGAAGATAGGATGGAGTGAGGCAGTTTATTATTTTATAAAGCAACGATAATTTATGTAAAAATCTTCTAGTTTTTAGATCTTCCCAGCATAATTCGTTCAATAATCGTACCCTATTTGTTCCTTTCATTGCTCCTGTAACTATACGAGCCGATTCATTCTGTATTCCTTCTAAAAGATTTGCTTCGCTTTCAGTACATCCGTCCCAAATGACGTCAGCATATTCCATCAGAGGTCTGATAAGACTTTTATTATTATGATATAAGAGTTGATCTATGAAGCTTATATTTTGCACTTTTTAAGAGATTTATCATCTTGCTAGCTTTTTTGTGTATACTTTGAATATGGTGATTCCATGTAAAATTTGACGTAAATTTCAGCCCTAAATCAGAGCAAATTTCTCAATTATATTCAAGTTCATTTAAAGGATTGGTCTGATCTAGACTTAGGGAAAGGGGGATGTAATATTTTCAAATAGGATATTAAGTGGAAATCAATCAATAACCAATAAATTATCTCATTACCTAACATTGATCACATAACTACGTGTAACTTAGTATGTAGGGAGTGCTGTATATGCTTTCGAGAAGTAAACACGAAATATACTCAAAACATAATATACCATGCAAGGGTACTAATAATGCGTGTATCTAAGGGCCATTCGTTTTTCACTGAAACAAAAATCGAATTGCGATCATAAAATTTCGTTTTTTCTTTTTGATGTTTGAAAAAAATGGAAATAGAATTGAATTCCTTTTTCTTCGTCTGAAAAATGGAACCAAATAAAGATTTTCCTTCGTTACTTTCAAACTATTTTGTAAACATGGGAAAACGGATTCTCAAACTGAATTTCAATTTCCATCAAATGGCTGATGCTCTTCAATACGCACCCCCCGTCACAAACCAGAAATTTCCAATATAGTGGCTTTAGAAGAACACAAACAATTTATAAGAAGCTTCTTATCTCATAGAGAAAAAACATTAGAAGATTTGTCAGATGCCCTTATAGCAGCGTATCCGGAACAAAGAGGTTTTTCTGTTCGAAGTATAAAACGCTTTTGCAAGGAAAATGGAATTAGAAAGAGAGGCATTATTTCTGATGAACATCTTGATGATGCTGTAAAAAATGCTGTTTCCGAGGTACTTTTTCATCTATTTGAGAAAGATATACAGAAAAAAGTGTTGCTCAAGCAATACATAATATCAATACATAATAAGCATATTCTACAACTTAATAGTCATCCAAAAAGTTGGTTCCCTCTCGTTTCATTTTATAGTAGCTTTTATATATCTGTTCATTATTTTTTTGCAGGTTGGTCCAGTTTATGGGCGGAAGATGATGAAGGGTTATTTGGATTTGTGGATTTTCACTTGCCTTTGAGCAATGTGTTCGAAATTCCTTGGCTAGGGTTTCACAATTATACCAGCAACAGCGTAACGCACGAACCGAAAGACTTACAAATCCACATCCATACATCTCGTATTTTGGCCATAAGTTGCACTTAGACCAGAATGAAAAAATAGCTATGTTTGGTGTCACACATGTTTGTGCAATTGATGGATATTCCAGGTTTATTACTGCATTTTCATGTATGCCAGTAAAAAACAATGTCATGATTTATGACATGTTCAGGTATTTAATTTTTATTGAATTATGAGTCACATGAAAATCACATGAGAAACGTGAAAATATTGAAATATATCAATGAGCTTTAAGCAAGGGTGACTGGGGGTGCAAATTTCGGTATTAATTGAAATTTAAAAAATTATACATGGAATTGTTGCCAAATTACAAGAATCTGGCTCTAACAATCAAAGTTACACCTCATTGTCCTTCATATTTTTATGAACAAAAAAACATTCTAATATACCCATGCTACTGTTTTCTGGAATATTATAAAACCACACTTGATCCATCCCTGGCTATAGGTGATATTTCCTTTTATAATGTTGAATGTCATTTACAGGAATATCATACTAAATGAAGGGTTATTCGATCAGATCAGAGTTGATCATGGAATGGAGTTTGTCCTCTTACTGTATGTCCAAGAAATGTTGGCTGAGTTCAGAACAAATCAAGGTAGAGATCCCCATCGTCAAACAGAATCAAAAAAGGTATGCATTATAAAACCAAATAGTAGAAGATAGTTCATACCAATAACTCAGGGGGGTAGCTATTGCATCCTAGGTTTTCCGAGTAATAAGACACAAGTACCTTACCCTTAATGTCTATCAACTTAAAAAGTAAGCTAATGAAAAACTCTGCCTGTGTAGAATTGTCAGGACCATACCATTTATTTTTATATTTTATAGAATCTTGTGATTGAAAGATTCTGGGTGGAAGTAAATGCAAGAGTTAATTACCCGATTAAATCAGCTTTGCCTCAAATGGAGGAAAGAAATTTAATTGACATGGAACTTGAGAATGTCAAACATTCTGTTTCATCAGTCAGTTTGAAAGTAGCTTTTGCGGGAATGGAGAAAGCAGTTCAATCATGGAATCATCATGCTATACCAGGTAATATCCTTCTCTTAATTGGCACAATTTTTTCTCATTTACTTTAAATAATGATCAATTTTTAATTATTTAGTTTAATTCATATCTTCGTAATGAAAACCTTAATTGCCAATTTATTTTATGACATCATCAGAGTTTATTTGCACTAGCTTTAATTGTTAACTTTGAGAAAGCTTCTCTTCAATTTTTATTTTCTTTACTTTTCACTTTGTTTTTCTTTTTTCACTTTTTTTTTCATATCTCAAACTTTTTTTACAATGTTCCCTTTATAATTTCTTATTATCACAGGAGTTCGAAGGCCAATTGATCTGAGAAACAACAACAATAGAGTGGCAAAAGTGCTGTTTAACATGATTCCAACATGCGAGGAGGCGGTTCCAAGGTATGAAAATGATGGTGGAAGGATAACACATTTTCTTGCATTTGGCCAAGATCCATTAGTCACAAATCCACATTTACAAAATGAAAGAGAGGAACAATTTAATCATATTAACTGGGAACTGGTATATGGCAAGCTAGTTAACCATGATAATACACATTTTTTGCAATGCTATCATGATGCACTTGAACATAACTCAACCAGTGGGGTAGCCAGCATTGATAATTGGGGGGGCCCATATTCATATATTCATGATGACAGACTGTAGTATCACGGATATATATGAATATGGGCCCCCCAATTATCGTTCTGGCTATGCCACTGAACTCAAGAATTAATGTCTAGATGATATCAATCAATAATTTCAAACGAAAGCGTTTAACAGTCTTGTGTCTATTGCTATTGCTGTATATACTGTATGATATTCAATGCAACTTTTTGATAAAATCATCAAAACTATTAAGAGAAATTGTGGCAGTGTTGAAGCCATCCTCTCTGCACTTTGGGCATGTTGTTTTTCCAGTGTCTGTCCATGTCTTTACACATTCAAAACAACCAATGACTGACTCACAACAACTGGAAACTATAATAGGTGATGTTGATGTATCTTTACAAATTATGCACTGGAAACAATCTGTTATTTCTTTCAAAAATGAATTTTGCAGTGCTTTCTCAACAAATGCTTTATTGCTCACATGACTTTTCAAAGCTTTTTCAAAATTTTCTTGCAATGTTTGCATTGCTTTTGGTAGTACTTTATTGACAGCATCCATCACAGCAGGTTTTTATGTTTGCTTTTTCATATTCTTACTAGTCTCACCTAGCAAAGGTTATCAAAACCATACTTTTTGTTATGAATATACATCTATTATTATACATCGAATAACATTGCATGTTATCAGGTTGATGCAATATTACCTGATTTCTCACCAAAAGTAATTGTTTCAGGGTCATGTGAATCATAAAGATCATCATCTACACATATAATACCACGCTCATTCTTTACTGTTTGTGGTACAGCAAATGTTTTTCTTGAATTTGCCTTCCAAAATGCCAATCCTGCCATGACATCATCAAAGACAAATAATACTTAGTTCAACTTAAAAATGCTTAAATCATGCGAATTAAAAGTGTATTTTCGTTGAAATTTTGCGAAACAGAGGCGGTTGTCTGAGAATGAATTATGTATGTTGCTAACAAACATTTGTGACCTGGTTTGTTGAATATATGGGAAGTGAGAAATGACATTATTTATTTGATATAATTCACAGACACAGTCATTTATTGGCGAAATAGCCATGTGTAAAATTGTCATAAAATTGTGATGTGGTGTACTAGATGACATACCTTTAGTTGCATCACTATCTTCATTGGGTAAACAATTAGAAGACACAAGAATTAGTGTGTTGTTCTAAACTCTTCCCTGCATTGGGCAGTTTTGTATGGGACAGTCGCTCTAACATCATTTATGGTAACATAGGTCTGCCTTGTTTGATTTGTCACTTTATTCCCATTCTTCTTAGCCAGTGTAACTTTCAGACAGTAGCTGTAACTCTTTTTTTTTGGAAGGCACAACAGATCTACGGAAGGAAATTGAAGAAAAAGGCCGCTTGACTTCCCAGGTTGAAAAACATGTATCAAATTCTCTACGCGTAGCTGCGAGAAAATAAAATTGAACAGCTGCGAGCTGCGAGTGAATCCATTGAAGTGAGACGCGCAACTTATATTTCCGATAAAAGCTGCAAGCGAGGCTTTGAAAAAGTTAGGAAAGACTCAAATATTTTTGTTCACACTTTAAACTTTTACTTTACACTTCAATATGCCACTGACACTGCTGAAACATTACATTGACTAGTCTAATCCGCTACCTTATACTTTAACACGATTAGCCGCCCAAGGCTAATATTCGAAATGGATGATGATTGTGAATAAAACATGAATTAACTGAGGAGTCCTCTCTGTCCTAACGTAAATTGAACTTTTTTTTTTACTTACCTGAACATAGGAGAATATCCACTGAAATTAGAACTTGAATCAAATGAGCTTGAAGGAGACTGCAGCGAGTGCAATCCTCCAAATGAAGTTGACGCACTAGCTCTTCCTTTTCTTTGACCTTCGACTTTTACAAAGGATTCCTTTCGAAAATCATTTAAGTCAAACCGACCTTCCTTGTTTGGCCACTCTGTGTTGCCCGAAAATTTGTCAACAATGTGTATTCCTGTTAGTTCCAACTGCAAAGTGCAACATAACCATTCAGTTTGTAAACTTTGAAAATTTTGGACTAAAAATCACAAACGAAAACAGGTCATTTATCCAATCCACTTATCACAAACATACAGGCTAACCTTTCTATGTCAATGGCATGAGAAAACTTCTAATCAGCCATTTGATGGAAATTGAAATTCAGTTTAAAAATCCGTTTTCCCATGTTTAGAAAATAGTTTGAAAGTAACGAAGGAAAATCTTTATTTGGTTCCATTTTTCAGACGAAGAAAACAGAATTCAATTCTATTTCCGTTTTTTTCAAACATCAAAAAGAAAAAACGAAATTTTATGATCGCAATTCGATTTTTGTTTCAGTGAAAAACGAATGGCCCTTAGATACACGCATTACTAATTGCAATAATAATGTCAGCAATTTAACTGCAAATTTGCAAACATTTTCCTAAAACTGTTTTTAAAAATTACACCAAATAAAATGGGAAAATAATAACAGATCCAGTGAAAATCATTGGGAAACGTTTATAAAAACAAGGGTTGCTCTTTAAGATTAAAAAGTGAAAAAGAAATGATTTATACTCTATATAAAGCTTTGAAATGTTTTAAACAGATACGAATCTAAAGTATAGTTGTTTATAAGATCTGTGTTTTCTGTATGAAGAAGGATGCATTTTATTTTATTAATGAGCTTGATAGATCGTTTTCTAAAGACATAATTGGCTATGAAAGGCTATCAAAATTAAACCTTTTACAGCTATGGCATATATATTCAGGGCCATTATGAATGGTGAGGATTTGTGTTGGGGGGTGCTTCACCCTAGTCGGCAAATCACTCTGATATTGTTAGGCAAGTCACACAAAATCAGCATTCAGGAAATTGTTAAAGTATCAAAGAAACTTAGCCGTATGTAGGCATTAAGACAACAACTTTAGTTTTGCGATATTTTGAAATATTGTTTGTACAAATTGTTGTCTAATATTATGCCCCAAACCATATTAGTTTGATTAAATAACTCAGTGTGTCAGCAGAGTCGTATTTTAGAATTCGAGTCGGGAGGCTAAAATGTGAAACCCATGTTTTTAAATTGTCATTTGAAGTGGCAAAACTCAATAATTGCGGGCAAAAGGAATATTGTGATAAGTTGCAAGATCCTCATGTTTTTAAAATTTAATTTAGAATGTAATGAATAATATAGAATAAAGGTAGAAAGCATACATCAAATACAAATAATTTATACTGTAAGCCGTATATTGAAGCCGATTAGCCAAATATCGCAATCACCTGCTAATCATAGTACAACATGTTTATATTGAGTTTTAGCTCCCGACTCCAGTTATTGACTTATTTTTTTTAGTTCTATTTGTTTAACCTTAGTGTGGACATATAGCTTTTTATAGATTTTATAGTTTAATATTTTTAAAAGCAGAATGCCCCTGCACCACAGTTCAACTTCAACATTGAGAATGAAAAAACTTGTTTATTGCAACAATCTCAGGGTAACTAACTAGGTAAAAAATTTAGTATCTGGTTCTGGATTAAAATGTTTATGTTAAAATGTTTCATGGGAATAGCAAAGTTTATACTTAAATTAAATTGCTTTGTAGCTCCTGTTGAATGCTAGGAATAAGGAGTTGATACAATCCACCCAGAGATATACAATCGGAATCAAGAGCCAAGGTCGTCAATCCCAAAAAATTCTCTTTGAGAAATCCATGGGTGTCTGCCAATATAAACAATGAAGATACCATCTCAGCAGTTGCTGATACTACGTCGAAAAAAAGCGATTTGTGCTATATTTCTGATCTTGGAGATTACCACTACCTTTACTATAATTTGGGATTCACCTTCCTTTACCACAACTATCAACTCCCTGTTATTCCTTTTAGTTTTCCAGATTCTATTTCACCTTCCTGAAACTACAGGTTCTGCTACATCTCCTAATGATTCTTTAAATTATGGCAATGCAAATGCACAATCCGAAATCAACCAGAAATCAGATTGGAATAACTGGATCGAATCTGTTGCAACCTTGGCTTCCATTGCCAAGTGAGTGTCAAACTCTAGTAAATGATGCTAAAAAGTCAGATATTCCTAATATAGAACAATTGATTGAAGAGGCTAACAACACCACCAAAATGTTACAAGAAAACTGTGGGAGATTTCTTGACAAATCCGAACCTGTACTCCAGGATATCCTGCAAACGAAGCCCAAAGTTAACAATTCTAACCCAGCTCAAATTTCTGTGCAGCATGATCCAGCTCTACATAGTGTGGTCCATAACGAAAATCAACCAGGGTACCTGGTGGAACTTGGTCCTTTTAGCCAAGATTTTCATGTTTTCCAACCAACCCAGATATAAACACTGAAAAAACAGAATTTTTTACTGCGATGGTATGATGAGTACCCACATTTAGAATACTGTCAAGATAAAGATGCTGTTTTCTTTTTCGTATGCTCATTATTTGATAGCACACCTTCAAAGGAGAAATCAGACCCCAGCTAGAAAGTACAGGTGTTAGGAAATGGCACAATATGAAAAGTGCAAAACCAAGCCAGGAAAACTTGCCCAGCACTCCTCTTTTTCCAAAGTCCTAAAGCATCTCTTGCTGCATACTGTCACTTTCTGCAGAGGACCATATTGATATCCAACTTGATAAACTTAACATCCGACTTATATACCATGCCAAGCACATCCCTGCAACACCATGATAGAGCATAGTTGTAACGCAAGCGTCGTTGTTCGGGAAATGTTTGAGATACTACAGGCACTTTATGTGTTTTTTACACCCAGCACAAAGCAATTCCAACTGCTAAAAGACGAAATTGAGAACTGCCTCATGCTCAGAAACCTTTCCAAGACACGCTGAAGTGCAAGAGCGGAAAGTATCCAAGCTGTCTGTACATTATTTGAAGTGATTATCAATGTCTTACTTGGGATTGCCAACAAAGCAGACAGAAAAACCAAAATGCAAGCATTTGGTTTAAGAAAGAAAATGCTTTCACTTGACTTCGTTATTGCACTAATGTTTATGAAGAACATTGCATATAAAACACAAGTCTTGTGGTGCAGCTACAATCAGTTGAACTTAATATTTTGGATGCAACTGGCCTTGTTGAAGGAACCTTAAAATAATACAGAAGTTTTAACAAAATGATGGATGATCAAATTGAAGCATTTGAAATCTTTTCTATAAAGCTGGGAATTGACACGGAAGCAGATTTCAACCAACGCCATCACACTAAGAAAACACCCAGACATGTGGACGAGCATGTCGGAACAACCACTGTGTTTTATTTAGAGCCTAATACAGAAAACAATTAGAGGTCGACAATAGTTAGTTGTACAATGATGGGAATAGTATTCAAAGAATATTTGAGGTTCTATACTTAAAGAGTAAAATGCATCTCCAAAACAAAATTTGTCCAAAAGGAACAAAACTTGTTCTATTTTTTCTTTGTCACAATCAGATAAACTGCCAAAACCCTTGCTACCATCCTTTGAATTGTTTGTATTGTTATTGATATAAAGACTCTGTTGTTCGTATTATTATCGACATAAACATTCCAGTCTGTTCTTCCATAATTGAATTGAAGAATTCAATACCAAATGACATCATAAACCACAGTGCAATTTTAGCTCATGACATGAAAGTATTGAGTGTCCTTGATTTTTTAGCAACACTGCCTAGATCCTTTACTAGATTACCAGATAATCAAGAAGCTTCTTGTTCACATTGTAAAGATTTCTGATCTCTTTATCTTTCTCATTTAGTGCATTCAACATTTCAGAATACAATTCTCTTCTTTGAGATTCTTGCAGCTTTCTTTCCATTTCTCTAGTTCATTAGACATCCTATAATTTTCAGTTCCCAAATCCTTGACAGAAATCACTATTCTTTGAAAATATGGTATCGTCTTGAATTGGAATCTAATTCCTTTCTTATCAGGGCCATTATCATATGTGCATCTAAAGTAACACATTTTTTAGAACCTAATGGAGTTAAACCATCATGAGCATTCTGATGCCTACACCTAACATCATCAGTCAGCCTAGAAAGTACTTCCTTCACAGAGGCACAAGAATCACTATCAGCACAACTCCTAGTCAAAGATGAAACCTTGGCTTTGAGCAAAAATGTATCCATTATTTGCTGTGGTAGACATTGTGTCCCATTATTAAACAAATTCATGAGCACATGATTGTGTGATTCAAAGGTGATTGCAGAATTAGCCCACAGTGGACTGCAGTCCTTGACACAATGTGCAAGGTGAGTCAAACAGTGAACAGTATATTTGCAATTTGACAGGCCATGCAACTCCTCCATTTCAATTACACACTTTGTTAGGCAGACCTCAGAAAGATCAATTTCACTACTAAAGATTGAGTCACCTAAGAGTGTATAAATTCCATAAACAAAGAGAAAGAAGTGCTGTAGTAAGTCTTTCCCCATGGTGCTTTGTATCTACCCATAGACCCATCTATGCTTCATGACCCCTTCACAAACAGAATGCATGTAATCTGTAACTGTGCCTTTGACAGGATCAAAAGAAGGTAATAAATCCGTTACGGTTAGGTTTGTGTGTCCCATCTGGGGCTGACAGCAATACATAAAACTTGAAATGCGCTTCCGTGAAGTAATTTATTTTTAAATCGATTTTGTTTTTCAAATATACTATCAAAAACCTACCTAACGGTAAGGTTTATTCCGGCTCAAAACATGCTATAAAATATAAAGTAGCATACCACATTTTAAATAAAAGAGTGCCTTCGGTCATTACTATGTCTATGATGTGTACTGAATAGTTTTTCTACATTTTATTGGCTTCACGTTTTTCTTTTCTAGTTATCAATTTGTATTTGTCTCTAATTTGTTGTTTTGTGAATTCTTTTGCAGAAGGACACAATTTCTCAGTTCTTCACTGCAATAAGTTCTTGTTCGCATCTTGAGCAATTGTTTTGATTAATTAATTAATCACGAACCTAACTTTTTTTGACGTCAACATATGCATGGATATATTATCACTTCATATCATTAAACATAATATGAAAGTGCTACTATAATACATTATCTTGAACTAAAACAATCTGTATTTTTTGTCTCTAAAATGTCTCTAAAAAGGGGGATTTTACTTGTGGGGATATCAAAATATTGAACTGGGGGAAGTGGGGGAAAAGAAAGAAAACAAGAGTGGGGGCTCACTTCCATGATGCCGATTAACATGATGCATGACAGAATGCTCACTAACTTGCAGATTTTAGAGTAGTACCACTTGCATTTTTCTGTTTAAATCATTTGCAAACAATTAGAAATCGTTCAATTATTACTCCCCCTCTGCATTCCTGCAAGTTTAAATTAAAAGATATGAAACTGACCAGTAGAAGGTAAAAATGTAACACTTTATTTGTTATTTAAAGTTTTCCATTATTTTATTAATCATAATAATATCAGACCTTTGGTATTAGAAAAGCCGGCACAAAGGCTGTCAAACTGTCTACCTTTTTTATGTTATATTGTTTCCATCGTATTAGGCTGGTTTTCGTTTAGGTTTTTTAAATGTGAAACTTAATTCTCCCATTATGCAATACAGATCATCACAGAACCCCTAGGGGAAAATTTTTTCATTCAATTCTCACATTCTTCGCCTATTTTTCTTTGAAAAAATATCCAGGAACAATATTCCTTCCTGAATTAACAAAACAAGATAAATCGGGTTTTTTGTATTTTGTATTGGACCACCTTAAAAATAGAATGAGTACAAAGGCCGATCCAGCAGCCAGTCAGGCAACAAGTTACTCAGTGATGCTTCTGACGACATGGTGTTAATTCAATTCAATTTCTTTATATTTTTATATTAGATTCATGCTGCTCCTGCAGTCATTGGCCCAGGCTGTTGTGATCACCAGTCACTATTTCAAGTATAAGTCCCGCCCCACCCTGTGTAGCCCCAAGCCTCGTTCTCTGCCTTATTCTGGCTTGGCCATTTCTGCCTATGTCAGTGCATGTGTTCGATTTATATTATGAAATTAAAGCAAAAAAGAAAGAACTTCTGGAAACTTTTCTTAAATGGGAACTCTTTGCACTGGAAATGTATTGCTTCTATGCTGATGTTCAAATAAGGTAGGAGTGTACAATATCGATTTATACACTTTTCCCCATTCCAATACTATAGCATGCATGCTCTGAAACTATGTACAAGCAACTCTGGAATGCAACATTCACGCTGAGGTTTGAACTGTATATTTGTTATAATATTGATAATGCAAGGACTCAGGTGTGCATATTAAATGTATATGTGACGTTGCTACTCTGAGTCACCAATCGGGCAAGCTGAAAAATTAGCTTGACCACGGTGGGAATTGAACATGTGACCTTTGGTTTGCTAGTCCAATGCTCTTCCAACTGAGCTACAAGGTCAAGACAATTCGAGTGGTTGATATTTTGGAACTGAGTCTAGTCCCTTCCATATCTGTATGTCTTAAATTGATTGTGATAATGCGAGTACTCAGGTGTGTATATTAAATGTATATGTGATGTTGCTACTCTGAGACATACAGATATGGAAGGGACTAGACTCAGTTCCGAAATATCAACCACTCAAACCGTCTTGACCTTGTAGCTTAGTTGGAAGAGCATTGGACTAGCAAACCAAAGCTCGCAGGTTTAATTCCCACCGTGGTCAAGCTCATTTCTCAGCTTGCCCGGTTGGTGACTCAGAGTAGCAGCATCACATATACATTTAATATACACACCTGAGTCCTCGCATTATCACCATCAATTTAAGACATACAGATATGGAAGAGACTAGACTCAGTTCCGAAATATCAACCACTCGAACCGTCTTGACCTTGTAGCTCAGTTGGAAGAGCATTGGACTAGCAAACCAAAGGTTGCAGATTCTATTCCAACCATGGTCAAGCTAATGTTTCAGCTTGCCGGGTTGGTGACTCAGAGTAGCAACATCACGTTTACATTTGTTATAATATGTTTTAATAATTCAATGCTTACTTGCATAATTACGTTATAATCTGTAGAGTGTTCCTGAAGAGTGTCACTATTTAAAATATGTACATGTAAATTAATTTGAAGATGATTACTAATTACTAAGTGAAGTCCAGCAAATGGCTTTCAAACAACAAAATGAAAAATTCCAACTTATTTGAAATTAAACTAAGTTACAATGATGGGTTCTATATAAATGCACAAATATTTTAGGAAATGGTTGCAATTTGTTCAAAATACATTAGACTGTACATACCATGTAAATACATTAGTTGTACATACTATGTACAATGTGCATATCATTAAAGCTCCTCTTGATCTGTTGTGAATAACCAGCTATATATGATCTCAGTAGTTTTCTTGTGTTTTTTGATTTGAAGTTTTGAATGAAACATGCCTCAATTTACGACTCATTTCAAACAAAATGGCAAACGCATAACAATTTATGTTTCAAGGGAACCCAATTGCAAACGTCAATAAATTCTCAACAGAACAAAATGTGCAACTTTAGCGACTCAGCTCAAGCATGCATATGTTTTCTCTAATCAGTCAAGTGCTCCACTCCTGTTAAGAAGTTAACAAAATTGGACTTATGATGTTCCACTAACCAGTTACATTCTTCACTGTTCACCAGCCATTTAGCGATCCCTACCATCTCCGCTGGAAGTTTCTTATTGTGTTCGTTGTCCAAGAGCAAGGGAAGCCAGTATTGTCGCAACCTGCCATAATTTATGAACACCTCAGATGTGTTGTACGACGCTGGCAATGGATGTTTCTGATCACCTTGGATGAAAAATACCGTGTTGCACTGTGCATCCAGTTGTCGGCTGTCATTTCGGACAGGTCTTTTGCAGACATCGCCTTTATCTGGGAGAACGCTTGCAACATGCTCGGCTCGTTTGCAAAATCTGCAAATATATATATATATATATAGTTCAGAACTGTGCGAAGCATGCGAAACAATCACGCATGCGCTTGGTCTAATCTATAATCATCTTTGAAATATATTCATTTCATGTTTCAGTTCAGTTGTATCAGAACTATCAGAACAAAATAAATCCCAATTATCCTGCATCGAGTGCACAGCTGATACACATTCAATTGTGAAGGAATTGGCAGAGACAGGTATATATAAAATATATCATTTCTCATGTTTTCAACTGGTGTATAAAACGTGCCCACTCCCATAGTTTGAGGTGCTGTTAATGAAGGAGACCATTTAACTATTCGGCACAAATTCAAGCTTCTTTTCATTCATAAAATTTGGTATGTTACGTTTTAAAAAGATTGTCTACAGGCCCAGGGGTGGATCTAGGATTTTTCGTACTTTAGTCAAAAAGTTTCAGTCAAGAAATTCGGGGGGGCAGACATCACATTAGTCAGGGGGGGTGCAGATGCAATGTGAAAGTCACTGTTTTGCCCAATATCAGGGCTGATCAACATGCCTAGGAAATGCATGATACTACAAATATATCTTGTGAAAATATATGTTGGAAAACATGGAAAGGCATTTTCACATAAGACCACATGCAGATTGTTTTTAGGTGCCATCAGTGGCCCAGTACCCCACCTTCAAACCTTTGCACTGGTGTAGAAATTGGTGAATTTAGTAGCAATACTTTACATATTGCAAGTAACCATACTTGATTAAATTTACATGGGTGCCCCAAATACACTAGTTCGATTGAATATTTTGGCGTTTCTTACATCTTCTATAACAAAACAAAATATGAAGATCATCCAAACCTTCCTTTGGAGTTAAGCGTGGTTGAATCATGCAATTAAATAGCAATTTACTTCTTTGTTCCCCACAATCAGGATAATAGGTGAAAGCATTCTTATTTAAAACTGAAGCAACTAAGACCCATTATACAGAAAAAGGATGACCATTTCTTCTCACTGCAATTAAGTATGCCTTCCTGTCTAACCAAATCAACTTTCATACAACCAGTATCTAAACATTCCTTAGAAACAGACAATGACACTTTGGCTGAAGTATTGAGCATGCTCTTCCACAACAAAAGAAAAACAAGGGTGCTGAGAACAAAAATCAGCATTAAGGAAGAGCTCTATGGAGGTCAAAATTCTCAATAGCTCCATTAGGCTATTGTTACCCATTTTTACCAAGGACACAGAGCTATACAAGCAGCTTCCAGTAGTATCAGATCTAAAACATGAATGAAACTTGGTTTTATTACATCTTACTCAGTCACTTAGGTAAATATGAATAAATATTAATCTGGCAATTGATAGACTCGAAAGCAAAAACATCATGTTCCACTTTCATTAACCATTAAGTGTGAATAATTGGGAATATCATTATAGAAATATTATATAATAAACTAGTGTTTATTGTTTAAATGTAATCAGGAAACGTGGCCACTTGTATGCTTTACTGGTATGTGTTTTGAATAATTATTTGTGAAATTAAAGCACAGTTCAGTGCTCTAAGCTTTGCCTTAATACATTGGGTTGTACATTTCACAGAAGGTATTGGTATACACAAAGTTCACAGAATTCATTATTACACTCCACGATTCCTCAATGCGTCTGCATACGCCAGAGTTATATGCAAATGAAAGCAAAATCCTATGTAAATTTCAATGTGCAATGTGTAAATTTCAACTTTATAGCTTGTGCAGCTTGACAGTTATAACACAAATTACACAATCAACAATAAACAAATGCACGAAATCTTTGTAAAATATTGTTATGTTTACCTTAAGGCCGTACAAAACCTCTTTGTTGTCTTCCGAACAGATATCGGGATGTATGATTCCGCAGCAAAATTTCTTGCAAGGCTGAAGCTGGTGTTGTTCAGTCCGTTTAATAATTGGTCAGTTAAAGGCTTTGCTGTTGCATCCATTTGCTTCTTGAGATTGCCCTCAATAGTTTTAAGATCTTTTTTTTCCAAAGCACATCTCACAGGGTTGTAAAAATCTGGCATGATTAATAAATAGTTTTGTTAATAAAATTTTTCTTTGAAGTTTAATAATCATTCGAGTTTTCATTGCCGTCAAAGCTATGATGACGTTGATAGCCCGATTTTGAGCCCCTGATCGCTTCACTGATCAGAACCCCCATAGATCACGCAAAAAGAGGGACAGCCAATGACTGGGATTTGATGACAAAGCAAGCCAAATTCATGCATAAGACCACTTTTCTGAGCACTCTTGCTTGAAGGCCTGGTCACTGAACTCTTCACAATTGGACTGCTAAACATCACCTATTGACATCACCCCAAATACACTGTAAGTGTTTAGCAACTGGACTGCCATTTAATTCCAGCACTTTTCGTGGCAATTTTTAGCTGAGTTGCATGATCGGTGTGACTACTCCTAGATCTGCCCCTGTCTGCACAGATTTTCAAAATATCTCATGCGCATGTGAGAAGAAAGACTCTGATTGGTCTTTCTAGCACGTCGCTCGGTGATGCCTTAAAAAAACCAATCAAAAGCCAGCTGATATCATAGGTCGTAATGGTTGCCTTATTTTCAAAACTAGTCTATATGTTGCATTTTTCTAGTTTACATGCACTAATTTAAGTACAAATTACGGCACCACCATTTAATAATGCCGTTGTTCACTCCCTGATGTGGACCATCACTGACTTTATATAAGTGGGGGTCATGGAATGGAGAAAAATGGGTTTACCCATCTGTGTTGTGTATGATTAAATTATCATTATATGTGTGAAGAACCACAAAAGTCATATTGCCTGTGAAAAATTAATTATTAATCCTAGATGCACCATTACAATCTTCTAGGAACCAACCCCTGGTTTCATAAGAGTCAGGTATGTATGAATGAATTTCAGTTCTACCAAATCACTAAGTACATCCAGGTTACCATGAGATGTGCATGCACCGCTGCGGATCAGTGCACTGTTTAACGTCGTTGGATTCACAATGTTTGCGAAGACATTCGACAATTTTTTTTATATTTTGGCTTTTATCATCGATATTTCTTGGTAAGTATAGCTTATTTGTATCGTTTTACATTTTATGGTTCTTGTAGACGAGATCTACTATATTTTGAAGCTTAAACATATTCAATTTCCCAGTTTTGTGACGGGTCACATTGCCAAGTGGATTGTTTACAGGACGTGTCCTGTACAGCATGTGTTGAAAGTGTAAGATGTGTCTTCGCTTTCTGTTGTTTGGCACTTGTTATTATTGTGCCTCAGTATATTTACAGTCCTGCACCATTTGTTTAGGTGATGGACGATAACATTTTGGCAGACGAGTCTGCTTCTACATATGGGAATATAAATTATTCGACTGCCCAAATGAAAGCCATGTTTAAAGACCTATTGGAAGAGTCTAGAAATGATATTCTGGCTCAAGTTAATAAAAGATAATATTGATAAAATTTACTCTGATTTTGAGATGGTTGCTCTTGAGAATGAGGATGCCCATTCTGTTGATCTTCAGAGCCTGGGCTTGCTAGTTGAATTGACAATTTTGTCCAAACTCAGGCAGACAGCGTAGCTAGCCAAGATGGTAAATCTGATGTTGGTGCTTTTCAAAATTTAGCAGAGGAATTTTCTGTGTCGGAGCGGACAGCTGTCCCTATTTCATTTGGATTAGCAGGTATTGTTAATGGTCTATTGCAAGATAAACTGCCAAAAGAAAAACTTGCAGAAGTGCAATCAAAGTATCTTAGACCTGAGAATTGCCCTCATTTGGTTGCTCCTAAGGTTAACAAACAAGTTTGGCAAGAAATGCGCCAGGAGATATGGAATTCAGATTCTGCTTTGCAAAAGGCCCTGGGTTTGTTGATTTCTGGCCTTTGTGCAGTTCTCGAGGTGTGCAATTCTTCTGATGGAGATAAAAGACGTAACCTTGCACATGTTACTATTCTACTTTTGTCAGCTAACAGGGAGTTTAATCTAAGACGCAGGGACTTCATTCGTCCTGATCTCAATAAACAATATAGTTCTTTGTGTAATCCCTCTATACCAGTATCAACCAACCTTTTTGGTGATGACCTTAATAAGGAGGTCGAGGCACTTACTAAATCGAATAAGTAAAGCAACAAAGTCACTCCCAAGCATTATTCAGACTACCGCTCTAAACCTTACAGGGTCCCAAGTAGTAGGAGTTTCTGTGGTTGTGGCCGGTTCAATCAGACTTCTAGCAGAGTTAGAGGTGGAAGGCCTTTTTTAGGGGTAGGCAGGGGTCAAACCTGGCCTCCAGAGAACACCAGGACTCCAGCCAGCAAAGGACAATAGCATCTTCTCATGAGGTAAGCAAAGATACTATTATGGCTGTAATTGATAATCAGCCTCGCCCAACCTAGGCAGTTTACAGAAGTGTCTGCATGTTTAGACCGAAATTACCTCAGATCCATTTGTTTTGGATGCTGTAACTCATTGTCACATTGAATTTGATTCTTTACCGGCTGCAGGAGTAAATACAACTAGACCTTATTTCACTTTTAATGAGGCGGAACAAACAATCATTGATGGGGAAATTGACAAATTTCTTCATAAGGGAATAATTAAGTTGTCAGTTTCTGAGTCTGACGAGGTTTTGTCACCTATCTTTATTACACCCAAAAAAGATGGGTCTAGTGGAGTTATTTTCAACAACTCACCGAGTAGCATCACTTATAGGCTCATTAGTTTCATCCTTTTCTGAAGTGGAGTTGTGTCCACTGCATTATCATTATATCCAGGCCGACTAGGATTATAATTTTAGATTGCATCAAGGTAATTTTGATGCGTAAATGTCACTGTTTGGCGACAGTCTAGAATAAGTTAATTAATGGGTAAATGACATTCCACTAGCCTCTAGAAGTATTTATCATGCCCCCCCGGATGTCATCCTGTATACTGATGCTTCAGATATAGGATGGTGTGCCAAGTTGTCAGATGGCGTTGGCACTTCAGGTATTTGGTCACATAATGAAGCTGGTAAACATATTAATTTTTAAGAATTACAAGCTATTCATTTGGCTCTGTAATCTTTGTTAAATGACCAAATTAATATCCATGTACGTATTATGTGTGATAACACCACTGTGGCCGCTTATATCAACCAAATGGGTGGATGTAGATCAGAGCAATGTAATTCTCTTGCTAAAAGATTTGGATTTGGGCCATTGCCAAAGAGATTTGGTTATCTGAAGCTCATATTGCTGGTTCAGCCAACATGGATGCTGATAATTTATCCAGGTCTTTTAACCTAAGTTTAGAATGGATGTTGTCTACGCATATTTTTCGGATAATTGTCAATTTGTTTGAAAAACCGACTATAGATCTCTTTGCAAGTAGGCTCATTGCCCAACTTAAGGACTATGCTTCTTGGAAGCCAGACCCTAAGGCTAAGATGCCTTTTCTATTGGGTGGTCAAGTATTTTCTTTTACACTTTTCCACCTTTTTGCTTTGTTTCCAGATGTCTGCAGAAGATTTTACAGGACAAGGCGACAGGAATTCTAATTGTTCCGTTTTGGACCACCCAACCCTTCTTCACTGTTTTGCTCAGTCTGCTGATGGAGATACCACGCGTTCTGAATGTGACTCACCAGACTTTGGTTCATCCAACTTGGAAGAGTCGTCATCCACTCTAAGATCGGCTGCGGCTGCTGGTATCCAAATTATCTGGAGATCCTTGCAAGACTCAGACACTCCGCCGGACATTGTCGATACCATCATGCACTCCTGGAGGAGCAGTACCCACAAGCAATACAACTGTTACATCAACAGATGGGTGCAGTTTTGTATTCAAGGGTCGTGTGATCCCCTGCGTCCAACTGTAAAGAGTCTCTTGCTGTTTCTACAATCCCTGTACAAAGGAGGTATGAGTTACTCTTCTCTCATATGGCTCGTTTCGCAGTTTCAAATCTGTCCCGGGCAGAGTCTAAGTCATGTTCCAGTTGGCAGACATTTGTTAGTGTGCAGTTATCTCAAAGAGGTGTTTAATACGATTAAACCTGTTCCAAAGTATCATTGTGTTTGGCCAGTTGATCCTGTTCTTGACAGTCTATCTTCCCTTTGGCTACAGGACACATTGTCACTGAAGATCTAACCCTGAAATTGGTGTTGCTGATGGCCTTAACGTCTGGACAAAGGTGTCAAACGTTAACATTTTTGGATATTTCGACTCAGTATATGTACAAGATGGCAGACTCTTATCGGTTTGCTCTTACAGAGCACATCAAGCAGGACAGGCCTGGCAAAGTTTTTGGCAATTTATGTCTGTACAAGTATACTAAACAGGAACTGTGTGTGTATGAAACATTAGATTATTATATTGGTGTGACTGAGAAGCTAAGGTCTTCTACAAAACTACTTGTGTTGTATATTAAGCCTTATCGTGCTGTTTCTACACCGACTGTTGGACGGTGGATAAAATTACAACTAGAGAAAGCTGGTATTGATACGAAACAGTTTTCTACTCATAGCACAAGATCTGCTGCCACTAGCAAGGCTGCCAGTTTAGTTTCGGTTGATGTAATCCTTGCCATAGCGGTTGTTGTTGAGTCTTGCTGTTTTGGAGAAATAGTATCGTTTGTGTTTGAATAATGTGTGATCAATTGTTAACGTAATTGTGATTACATTGGAATTTAATGCCTATTTTCTGTGTGTGCTCTAGTTTTGTGTTCACACTGCTTTGTAATACCTAGATGTACTTAGTGATTTGGTAGAATTTAAAAATTAAACAAGACTTACCTGTAAGTTAAGTTTGATTGTAATTCTAAGAAATTACATTAGTACAGAAGGGTTAACATGCCCAGAGTAGCCTTATATTTTATCAGCCTCTCCCATATGTTGTTCCAAGTGAACACAAAATGTCATTAAAGGTGATCCGCGGCAGTGCGTGCGCATCTCATGTTAACCCTTCTCATGTTAACGTAATTTGTTAGAATTACAATCAAACTTCAACTTTCAGATAGGTCTTGTTTAATTTTAAAAATTAGTTGCAATGAATTGTCAACTTGCACATGCCTCAGTGATGATCTTTTCAACGCCTAACTCCCCCTTATTATCCTCAGTCAGTGAAGTGTTTGAAACAAGATTAAATAATAAAACCCCTGTCTGATCTTAATTGTGTACAAACAACGCTGTACGTGCATTTAGTTTCTCAAAGCAATTTGAATTATCAACCCTGGATGATGATGATGAACCAATCACATTATCTTTTCAGGCGTCTTCTGGCTGCCAGGGATTATGTAATCCAAATCGATGGGTAGGTATGTTGATTAATGAGCTGGCTAGCGTAATTGAGGGAGGCAGTTGCAATGAATTGTCAACTTGCACATGCCTCAGTGATGATCTTTTGAACACCCAATCCTTCCTTATAATCCTCAGTCGGTGAAGTGTTTGAAACAAGATTAATTAATAAAACCAGGGTTGCCAACTTGGCTCTAAGCCAAATTTTCGATTTTGGCTTATTTTTCTTGCGCTTGGCTTAAACTTTGTTTGGCTTATATTTATTTTCTGGCTTATTTTGGCTTCTTTTTAAAAAATGGAGTTAGAAATCATATATATTTGTATTTTTAAATCAAATATAGTTTTTTGTTTTATGATTAAATTTGACTCAATAGTCAATTTAAAAAAGGTCATTTTTGACCAATGACAGCAAAGCTCTGCCGTTCTCACTTTGTTGCTGCTGTCTTCGGACTTCCGACAATCACAAAATATAGTACTATATGGTTGCCGAAATGTAGCAAAATTCAATACAGGCAATTTATATGCAATACACTGTTACAATATTCAATAAACTCATATAATATTCAATAATCGCAAAAATGTTCAATATACCCCTTTGTGTAACTGCATTAAATATTCAATGCGACAGGCGAAATCTTCACTAAATTACGCTGCAAAATATTTAACTCAGCAAAAAATATATTCATTAAAATCTCGGAAAATATTCAATAGCTTTGGAACAGCGGTCTACAGCGAAAGAATTAATGGACCATAGTTCCCAATTTACCATAGCAGTTCACTGACCATAGCATAGTCATAGTCGATATACGGTCATTGTCGCCTGGAAACGAGGCGAGCGAGGCTGCATGTGCTCTGCCGTTTTTTTCACGTTTCTTTTACGAGCAGTATAAATTTACATTTATAATCTACGGACAGAAAGTCTGAAATACGCAGAATTGTAGAGGAGGTTATCACCAAAAGAAATCGTATGGCTGTGAGTGGTGGACTGCAATCGACTAGCAATCTTCCTTGGCAAAACATAAGATAGTTGAGTAACGAGTCAAAGTCGTCTAGGTATGTACCATATCAGTATTGTTTATAATATAATATCGCTATGTTTTAAGAGTATTAAACAACACAAACTATAGTAACGTTTAAAGTCAAACAGCCTATTTTATTAATGCTTGTATGAATGAGTTGACAGAAATCAAACCTACAACATTTTGTTATAAACTGCTACATAAATACAGCAACGACCATTGTTTCATAGTTTATAAACGAGTATAAATATTAAATATACCAACCAAGATATGTCACAGTATATTCAGCTTAACCCCTAACTTAGGTATATATGCATGAATATATTTTGAGGTGTTATCATTCCTCTAAATATTATTCTTGCCTACCTTGAAGGCTAAATGGCTAGACCTTGTGCAGGAATTACCTTTTTCCTTAATTAAATATTTTACTTTAGACACACAAAATGTGACTGGGGTGGTGCGCAGGGCTCGTGACTTGCTTCAAGCAAACACTATTTCTGTATCCTCCAATATATCATCTCAGATTCCAAAGCGCCGTAGAGTAAGCCATTCATATGCAAAAGAGCAAAAGAAAAAAACTCCTGAAAGAAGACATTTAAACTTATATGTTTAAATCATGTTTCTCAGTTAGCTGAGGAAGAATCACAGGAATCTGGTGGTATTGTCCCAGACTACTCTATATGCAAAGATGATGTTCTGTTTAGCGGGACTGTGGATGTCATGACAATGAACAACTAATGTAGGGATGAGCCGATAAAGAAAATTGCCGATTACTGAGGCCGATTATTTATGAGCCGATTATTGGAACTAATCGACCGATTAATCGGTAGCTGCCGATTAATTAAAAATTAAAAGGAAAAGTACAAGATGAATAACCATTAAGTTGTAAATGCGGTTTTAATGTTTACAATATACACGATTTACAATGAAAATCGGCTTCATTCTCGCATGTCAATATTCAAAGTTGAGTTTTGGTAGATTATGATGTAAAAAGAGGATATTGTCAGCTTTATGTGGAGCTAGTCTACTGCGGTTTTCAGTTGAAATGTTCCCGGCCTCACTGAATACATGCTCGGAATAAACACTTGAACTTGGTGGACTTGGATAGGCTTTCTTGTTGGAGACCCACCAGGTATAGGGACACGCTTTGTAACGGTTGCAATGGAAGACTGAGAAATGCGTTGATCTCTTCTTCAAGACTTGTAACACACTCGTCAGATGCAACTATCTCATCAAAACACGACCACAGTGCTGGATGCGGCCCATCACTGCGGCTTACTGACTCTTTCTCAACACTCTTTCTCAACACTTTCTCAAATTTCTTCAACACTGTAATGGCGGGAATCACTTCGGATATGCACGAATTGTTGTTGCTCATCAGTTTAGTGTATTCCTCGAGCGGTTGAAGCAAGCGAAGGACCTTCTCCATCAATGACCACTCGTTGGGCGAAAGAGTTGTGGTTGGTGTTTCAGCAGAGTAGAGTGTGACAGCCCTCTTATTCTCCAACAGCCTGTCCAACATGTAGTAAGTGGAATTCCATCTGCAAAACGAAACAAAAACATCCATATTGATATTGGTGGTTAATAAATAAAACAAACACTATCGTTTTAAAACATGCGAAACATTTGTCAAGTTTCAAGGTTGTAACATAGGCGGCCCAAAATTAGCGGCCGAAAAATTTTTCGGCAATTTGTCAATGTAATGTATAATATATAATTACATAAGGTAGGAAGCTCTTTTTTACGTTACGAAACTTACCACTTAGACTATGAAAAAATACATCAATTATATTGACCGAAACTAATAAAAATATATAGTAAACTAATCTCTGATAATTTTCCTCGCTTCTTACATGCGAATTACGATTTAAAACTACTTTTAACATGACAAAATACGGCAATATTTTTATAGTTTTTGATCAAAAATATTTTGTACGATGCGGGATGACAGTCGTCTCTGTATTCGTCGTTGCTTTGAAATATTTTACATGATCCTATTGGTTGAAAAAAGTTCGTTCAAATACTTTACAGTTTGTTTCTATTTTCAACCAATAGGATCATGTAAAATATTTCAAAACAATGATGAATACAGAGACCACTGTCATCCCGCATCGTACGAAATATTTTTGATCAAAAACTATAAAAATATTGCTGTATTTTGTCATGTTAAAAGTAGTTTTAAATCGTAATTCGCATGTAAGAAGTGAGGAAAATTATCAGAGATTAGTTTACTATATATTTTTATTAGTTTCGGTCAATATAATTGATGTATTTTGTCATAGTCTAAGTGGTAAGTTTCGTAAAGTAAAAAAGAGCTTCCTACATTATGTAATTATATATTATACATTACATTGACAAATAGTCAAAAAAGTTTTCGCCGCCAATTTTGGGCCGCCTATGGTTGTAACGCACACGGCAATAACTTATAATTTAACTCTCCTTGTCGCCACATCCTGAATCAACTTTTTCTTTGGATGACCCCGATCACTTTGGAGTTCTGCTAGCCTGCTACTTCCAAGCGTCGAGTGACGAAAGTGTGTGACCATTCGTTTCGCCTTGGCAATCATGTTGCTGACACTTCTTTGGGAAAAGATAGCATCGCTGATCGCTAACTGCAGTGTGTGAATGAAGCATGGGCTGCCCGTCAAACCGGCCAACTGTACGGCATTTGTCATGTTGCTCGCATTGTCAGTAACAACGATGTAACATCTTGAACTGTCGATAGTCCACTTTGACAACATGCTTGTAAACTTTTCAGTGATTCGCGGCCCAGTGTGGCTTCCGGGGAAGAAACTTGATTGTAGTACGATTGACTGCCGCGGGAACTTTGTTTCATTTTCATCAATCCAGTGGGCTGTCAGGCTAATGAACGCATCGTTGTTGTGGGAACATGTCCAAATGTCTGAAGTAAAGGAGAAATGTTTTGCCTTTTCCAACATTTTGGCAACAGCTGCTTCGGCTCGTTTCACTAAATTGGGAATTACAGCATCACTAAAGTGGTGTTGACTCGCTAAATGATAACGTGGGGCTACATGTTTCATCAGATGCATAAAACCCAGATCTTCGGCAATTAGGAATAGTTGTTGGTTGTTGAGAACTATCATTTCACCGATTAGTTTGGTAATATGCTGGGCTTGACGACTGTTCATATCCCAAGTTCGACCGGCTTCAACACTTTTTTCAAATGACATCTGCGTTTTTAGTTTCTTTCTCATTGTCACTGTGCTTGAGTTTGTGTCTTGTAGTGTTCTTTTACCTTTGGCAATATTCTTTTCCTTTTTATCTGATGAAAGTGCAAGAAATTCCGTCGGATGCTTGCGGAGGTGATTGCGCATGTTTTTCGTGGTGAACTGCTTGCATTTTTCCTCCTCTGCTGATTATAACTCGAGAGCCTTTTTCCTGACAAACTTTACACATAGCTTTCGTGTTGTCATCTTCCAAAATGTCAAAATATGTCCAAACTGCACTTTTTACCGTGTGCGCCATTAGCTTCTGCGAAAATTTCTCGTAATACTGCTAGAAAATTATTTCCTCTGCATTTTATAACAAACATCATGATTTATTTTAGCCAATCAGAAAACACATTATGGTATGACTCATTGCATAGGAATGCGTTGCTCAGGCATCGGAATGCGTCGGTGGCTTAACTGTTTTTAATGACTTCCTCAAACCCATTAACACAGATGAGACAAAAGACGTGGGTTTTTTCACTTTTTTGACGCCCGCAACGTGAAAAATTGAAAATCTATTCACTTTCATTCAGTTATTTTATCATTTTCTTGGCAGAAACAGAAAAAGTCTTATTGCCGATTATTTGCTGATTATCAGGCAATAATCAGCCGATTACCGATTATTTTAAAAAAGGCCGATTAATCGGCTTTGCCGATTATTTATCGATTAATCGGCTCATCCCTAAACTAATGAGAAAAAATATGCAAAGTTATCAGTGTTAGACTTCCAAATGTTACAGAAGTTGACTTCTTGTGAAAGTTAGTAGGAAAACTGTTTCAACACCAGTGTGTAGCCCTGGCCAGTTCGGGGATTTTTCACGAGTAAAAGTGATTGCTGGTCAAGGAAAACTTTATGTATGTTTGAATCAGTCAACTGATTTGGTTCGTCCAATATTCAAAAAGATGGATCTGATCTTGGCTCTCCAGGTTCTTCCAGATCAAATTGTAGCAGTACAGTTCAACTTTGCATGATGTTTCCACAAAAAACAGAGTCAGAAATCAGAGAAGTATTACCAAAAAATCATGAAGATATAGACCTTTCCATAGCTGATCATTTAGATGATGATGTTCAGCTTATTAAAGGGCTAGATACTACAACCGAATTTGGAGGTATAACCTAATAATTTCCTTTATTGATCCATTGAGATTATGGAAAGTATCATAGTCATCTTATTGACCAGTTTTTTACACAACCCAACAAACTTGTTTTTGAAGTGTGTGTATCCAACAAGTTTGTTTATAATAAATTTGGCCAATAAAGATTGGTCTTTTCTTTTTTTAATTATTTGTAATTTATTAAATTGTTTAGTTTAGGACAAATGTAAGTGTAACAAATTTGTTTAAAAAAGTTACATGATTTTCAGTAGCTGGATCCTCTTTCAAATACAGTGATCTTTGTAAATTTGTTGGTTTGGAGTAAGGAACAGGAAATAGCCAAGAAGGAAATTTGTGAAATAATTTGTGACTGCTTTGTAAGAAACAGTCACCACAAGTGAAAGTGTCCAAGGTGATGGAATAGATGATGAAAAGGTTCCAGACAAGAGTGTATTTCAGTTGTTAAGCATCAAGATCACCAAAGATACAAGGAAAATAAAGATTGATCCAGAGGACTTGCTATCTGATGCACTTCAAGTATATAAGCATCCAAGTTTAGATCCTACACATCCATTCATTGTCCAGTACAAACAACAACCAGCTGTAGACACTGGTGGTGTCCTTTGTGAGTTTTATTCTGATGTTTTTAAGGAATTTGTCAACAACCTCATTCGTATCTTTGAAGGCCCCTCTGATAAACTACAGTTCCACTCTACAACCACACTGCATTGACGTGTGGTATGCCAAAAATGCCAGGCACCATGATTGCACACAGTCTTTGTCAAAATGGGCCAGGATTTCCCTATCTCGCACCTTCCCAATATTATTATGTTGCTACTGGAGATATCAATAAAGCCATTGCATATGCATCTATCCATGACATTCATGATTATGAGATAAAGTCTTATGTTGAACAGGTAAATATTGTAATAAAGTCAATATAATGTTGATATAAAACATATAGCATAATAGTTCATGAAAAAACATGCTCTAAAATGCCCTTTAAATATATTTTTGTGCACAAATATTTACTTTTATGAACTTTGCAGAGCTATATTTTTCAGAACATTTTGGAGTTACTTATTCTAACATGCTTTCTTTGGCTGTGATCAGGGGTACTAGGAAGAAATTTGGGGCCAGGGGGAAAATTCCCATTAAGACTGCAATTCCAAGGGCAAAATAGCTGCAAAATGTAATTTTCTTCATTTTGGGGTTACATTCTTTACAATATTAAACCTAATATATTGCTTTACCTGACCTACCAACCTGGGCAGAACTTATTATCAGTGTAACTTAGAAAAGAGGACTACATATTTCTAACATTGATTTTTTGCCTGGGGCAAAATACCCTGTTTGGAGGCATCCCTCTGGTTGTGCCTGGCAGTTGTGTTAGGTTTTTCTCTTGAATCATAAATTTGAATGAAATAAAGAGAGTATTTGGTATTTCTACCAACAGATCATGATGTCAAAAAAGTCTGATTTAGACATAATGAACCAGTCACTTGAGTTTCAAAGTCTGCTTGCAAACTCTGGATTGCAATGTCAAGTTGCAGTAAGTTTTGATCGATTTAGTCAATTATGTTTAGTTTTAAAAGTTAATAGTGTTAATTATTTTTCTGCTAATTCTACATGCCAAAACATAAATGAATGCTGTGCTGATTAAACGGGATGAATAGATTCTATATTTTATATTTTTCTTTTGTAGAATGAAAATAGACTTTCTGTTGTCCAAGCAATAATTGCACATTGCGCTGTAGTGAAAAATGTCCCTATGTTGAAGCAGTTCGTTAGTGGTCTAAAAACTCTTGGTGTAATTGATGTTATCACACGTTATCTAGACAAGTTTTTACAGCATCCTGTTCACTGTGCCAAGACTAAAACACGAGAAAATTTTAATGGATTATTAAAGTTGAAAGAAACTGGGATTGAAGCTAGTTGTTTGGCAGTGTTTAACATCTTACAGAGATTTGTGGAAGAATGCTCTGAAGAAGGTAAATAATTACATGAAAAATTTTCAATTACCTATAGACAACAGAAGATTGCATGGAACAATTAGGAGTTGTTCACATGAGCCCGGTTAACAAGATTTAACGAAGTGTGGAATGGTTTTGAAGAATTGAAAAGTCTTCTTGAAACAGAACAATCACAGGCTATTGTGAGGATGATTACAGGACTACCAGAATCGTGTTATTTACTCATTTCAATCTCTGTGACCGGGCTCATGTGAACACAGCCCCCTAGAGCGCAAGTAGAGATTAGCAACTCACAATACATATTTATATCAATAATCACTATAATGGTATCTTTTTTAGATATTGATAAGTTCATAAAATTTTCAACGGGCTGTTCTTACGCTCTTCCCCCACCAACAGAAAATATTGTCGTAGAAGTATCACCAGATGCGGCAAGTATTTTTGCATCTACTTGCCTATTCAAGCTGGTTTTTCTATCAAGGTTCAGCAAAGAAAGTTATGAGCTATTTAAAGCAGCAGTGTTAGGTGTAATTTCCACCACCAGGAAAGATAAATTGTTTTCTCTTCCATGAATATTGTTGAACTTATCCTTTAAAGTATCCAGTTCTAATTACTGTCAGTATAAAGTAGTTTCTTTAATGTTATGTTAAATTGCTGTTTTTGGCAACATCCATGATGCAGTCTTGAAGTTGAATGGATAGAAAGTCGTAGACAGTTTGACTCAAACAAACTGTATAAGTGGGTGTATGTAATTCACTTAGATACTTGTTGCCAAAGAAATAAGTGCATTGAGCTCTGCCATAGCAGCCCAGCAAACAATGTTGATTTGTAACACCCAATCAACATTGTTTGCTCGGCTGCCTACGAGTATGATACTATACTGGATGTTGCACAATAGCTTACAGTGTAGTGTATCCCATTTTAAGTCGTTTACATTCTGTTACCTTTTTTTATAGATGCCTTTTTTCTTAGTTTGTAGTACAAGATATAGTGAATATAGAAATTTTGTAAATTTCGACATAGATAATCCGATAAGGCAATCCTACATCTGTGGCATCTAGAAAACATTTTTGTATTCTGCTTGCCTAATTTTGTTAGCTGTTGATGAGCTGTTGTTGATGACTAAATGTTCACATTATATTAGAGTGTTTAAGTTTACGATATATGTGTAACGACAAACGCCAGACAAAGAAAAAATATTCACCTCAAAGGCATGCAATAAAGAGCAAATGGACCCGTTTTCCGAAAACCCTAGGCACAATCAGTGCTTCCCTCGAAGAAGGAAAATATGAAACAAAAATGATAAAGGAAAACTTTTGACTCTGCCGTTTGCCGTTTCCAGAAAATGCGAAGCTTAAACTGCAAAAATTACACTAACATTAACAATTTTGCTATTCGAACAGTTCATTCAGAAAGTCTTTCGCTTGTGTAAACAGTTCTATACCATAGTTATTTGATTCTTGTTGCGGATTAACATGATCTTGAAGTTGATAAGGTACTCAATTGGAAATGGGCAGTTCAGTGGTTCCACCTCCACAGTGTTTGATTTTCGGCCGGAATAGGACCATTCCAGTCAACGCCATATAGTTCAATGTTTTCAATTTCATGCCTTTCTAAAAGCTGTCTAACAGAGTGATTTATCATTCCATTTGCCCAAATTTCTTCTGGACTCCAATTGTTCTCAGTTCTCATGGGGCGATTGTTAAAGGCTGCTGCGAACTCTTGAAGAGAATGATTAATTCGCGGTAAATATACATAATGCAGTAGAAATAGATCGACATTATTGTCCAAATCAAGACACCAGTTTCCTCCATGGCATAGAATATGCAATAAAATAAATATAAACAGCAACAGAATACCTCCCTCCATAATTTTTCTATTCTTTGATTTTCTGGTCGATGGCCCAGCAATAAAACTTCACCTCTCCCTTCACCTCTCTCTCTTTCCATTAACCTCGCTACTTGAACATTTTCCCCTCCGTGATCCTCTCTAACTTGGGATGGATAACCAAATTCGTCAGTTGCTGCGGCAAAAGCATGCACAACAGTGTCAGACTGGTTGTTGTCTGCACATAGAAGGTAAATTATCCGCCTGGAAAAACCATCTATGCACCCATGCACCACAAACTTTCATCGAATCAAAGCATGATTACCGTCTATATGCCAGAGAGCATTTGGTCCTAGGACAGTATAAACTCTCCTAGTAATTACGCATGCCAAACGAAGGGCAGTATTTTCAGGATCAACACGCGTTTGGGAAGAATGTACCCTGTCTCTCTGAACACGAATACCTTGAGATCTAATGTAGCCAATAAGGTAGGATTCACCTGTGGTTATTGCCATGTCTCGATATATAGCCCATGATTACCTGGTCTAGTTCATCATCAGATATGTCAGAAAATCTGTCAAGGTGTTGCAAATTATATTCCCATACCCTACGGTGTACAGTCCATCATGATACTAGTAAAATTTTCGAAATTTCAGTCCATTAGTACCCAGAATTCCTTAGGTCTTCAAGAATTTCCTTTGGTATAGAAAGAGATGATCTACCTGGATCACTTGACATGCTGACATTTTCAATTCTTAAATTGGGCAGAGTGTCTGTCGCTCATCTTATATTGGCTATTCTATTTGCCCAGTAGTTGTGTAGTTCTGTCAAACACTGGGAAAGCTGCAGTAGTACAAGTCTAGTGTTCTCTGTTAAATCGATATCCAATGTGGTAAGATTCACAACCATTGATAAAGCTGTCTCAAGCTTGTTGAAAATTAAAGAAGCCTCATGAAAGGATATCCTTCCATCGTCGACTTTTTCGTTAATCATCTGCAGTAACTGATTAACTCTGTTAAAAACATCAATCCATGATGGGTTGTCATTTTCTTCATTTTCAAAAGTTTGTTTGGCCATGTTTGAAATAACACTTCGCTTGGTGAAAAGGCCAAGTAAAGCAGAGTGGATGCTACTGACCGCTGTTCCAAAGCTATTGAATATTTTTCGAGATTTTATTGAATATATTTTTGCCGAGTTAAATATTTTACAGTGTAATTTAGTGATGATTTCGCCTGTCGCATTGAATATTTAACGCAGTTACACAATGTTACACAATGTTACACAAAAGGGTATATTGAACATTTTTGCGATTATTGAATATTATATGAGTTTGTTGAATATTTTAACAGTATATTGCATATAAATTGCCTGTATTGAATTTTGCTACATTTCGGCAACCATAGTACTATCATTCTAAAGGGTGTGTAGTGTGTACGCTTCTATTAATAACTATATAGTCTATAATGCTGTATTTATTATCAACTGCTTTATTTATATTATTAATCTTGCAAGCACTTGCAGTCTATGGTGCAGTCTATTTACATTTAATCCATTATAATTTACATTTAATCCATTAATATATAAAAAAGTCTTCGTCTAGTGTACTCTAAAATATGTTAGTCTCTTTGCGAGGATCTATACTGAGTAAGTTTGTGCATTTATGGAAACAAATTAAAATTCAAAACCAGGAATCCCTTCAGTGCATTTGAAGCACGTAACAAACGTGTTCCAACTTCGAATCTCACACATTCACTTTTTAAAAACACTGAATATACTACTCAATATTATACTAATTTTCGCTCGTAAAATTTGCTCGGAGGTTTATTTAAAGTCTTTCAAAATGAGTTTAAGCAAGCCGTCGACTAATCAAGGAAATTGCTGGAAAAGTCATCGCGAAAGTTCAAGTCAGAGTGGAAAAGAAAGTATCCTTGGATTAAAAAAGCAATGGATGAATCAGAGGATGCGCATTGTTCACCGCGCCGAAGAAATATGACCTCAAGATTGTCAAAAATCAGCAAACACGAGGAATTTGCAAAGCATAAAAGGCAAGCAAAGTTGGTTTCATATAATTCTAAAATAACACTTGCACCTTGTAATGTCAATGACAATATTAAAGAGATTGAACTTCAACTTGCTCTTGCTGTAACGTGCCACACATTGATAATGGCCGTCGACCACCTCGGCGAAATTATGGTAAATCATGGAAAAGGCAGTAAACTGGAACACTTGAAGTTACATCGAACAAAGTGCCTACTGATCAAAGATGTGATCGCTTTTGCCCTGTACAGAGATTTGTATGAAGATATGGCTGGCCAGAAATATTGCCTCATCTTGGACGAATCAACAGATGTTTCTTGTACCAAACTTCTTTGCGTGATCATGCACTTCTATAGCAAGTCTGAGAAAAAAATTGTTACGCCCTTTTGAGTCTTATACCAGTGATTAAAGCAACAGGCGAAGGTTTGGTTTTGAGCACTGAAAGGTTCGCTAGAGAATGCTGGCCTAAGCCTTGCGAATTGCATTAGTTATGCCAGTGACCGAGCATTTGTTATGGTTGGAGAGCATAACTCAGTATGGTCCCATATTAAAGAAGAATCTCCAAAACGCATCCTAATAAAATGTGTCTGCCATCCACTGGCCCTCTGCATAAAACACGCTTTTGAAAAGATGCCTGCAAATCTTAGCTTCATGCTTTCCGAAATACCAAAGTGGTTTTCCAAGAGTGGTGTATATCGGGATGCCTACAAGCAGCTGTTTACAACATTTGAAGGATGTTCTGTAGAAGAGTTAACCCTTCCTCTTCCTTTCCAGAAATCAAAGGAGGTTGGTGCAGGGGAAAGTAATCTACAATATCCTAACCAATTGGGAGATATTGCTGACATATTTTTCTCTTGCGGAATCCGAAGTGGACGCAAATGCTCGATTTAAGGCAAGAATGATCAAGAGATGCTCAATGATCCAATGAACCATCTCTACTTCCACTTTTTATCGCCTGTGGTGTCAGAATTCGAAAGAATTAACACATTGTTCAAAGCAACCGATCTTGAAGCACATGTGATGAAGGAGCTCAGCCTCTACCATGAAAGCCTGAAAGATCGTGTTTACAACTTGTCTGGTGTACCCTTACCAATGGATAAAGTGGATTATTGAGAAAAGTTTTTCTTTGAAGCAGATGCCCTGATTCCCCACCAAAAAAATGATGAAAATACAGTTTGTAAAGTTCGTGAAGTCTGCGAGAGATGCCATACAATGCTTTTGGAAGCCGCAGCCCAAGTTTAGCAACATCTTCCCTCTTCAAAGGACGTTTTAAAAGGCTTATCTCATCTGCATCCTTCCAATATTCTAAACCAAGTTGGGCGTGCTTCTTTGACTAACCTACCAATGCACCAACAAGCAATGCTGTGGAGCAATCAAGACAAAATGCCCCAACAAGATGAGCCCTTCCATGCTTGAAGCGATCGTCAGAATCCGTACTCATCTGTATTTTAGAGAAATGTGCTGCAAAGACCTGAAGCCATCTAAACGAATGCTGGAACTTTTTACAAAGGATATATATAAGAAAGCAACCAATTCTTTGAATGACAAAGATGTCAAAGTTGAGACTGTTGAGTCACTTGAATAACAAGTAGATGAAACTATATGTACTGGGCCATTATAATAAAATTAAGTTAAAGACAAAGTCAAAAACTGGTAAATTTGTAGTTTCATAAAGTTTCATAAATAATATAACAGCATTTCGGGTGTAAATTGGAAGTCAAAACGGAACGGTATGATAGACTTCTCCCCAATCCCCTCATCATAATTTAGAGTTTGGCTCTTTTTGGCTTATTTTCATATTCGGTTTGGCTTTTTCTGTCCCAGAAGACCTGGCAACCCTGAATAAAACCTCTGTCTGATCTTAATTGTGTACAAACAACATTGTAAGTGCAATTTAATTTCTCAAAGCAATTTGAATTATCAACCCTGGATGATGATGATGAATCAATCACATTATTTATCTTTTCAGGTGTCTTCTGGCTGCCACAGATTATGCAATCAAATCACATTGTCATCATGGCTTAAAACACCTGTCTTTACATCTGTAACAGTTGTTACCTTCTTGATTTGATCGACCATAAGAGTGTTTAATGGGGAAATTACGATAACAATTGTTTCTGGCCATACGGCAGAAACATTGCTTCTTTCCCTTTAATGAAGTCGAATTAACATGGCAAAAGTTGGTATTATGGTATATTAGAGATTTCCCAAACCCCGTGGGTAGAATGGCAATTACATCTCTTCCATTATTAATATGACGAATAGCATCTTTTTGTTCCTTTTAATGTTATGTTAGAATTATTAGTCTTGGTTAGTGAAAAATTTCTCATTTTTCATTCAAAAATTTCAAAAATTTCTGTCTCATCAATACATGCATTTGCATTCTTTGTGCTCACAATGTTTTCTTAAATTTTAGCCTGATTCTATTCTATGCAACCAAATCTCTTTGTAGGAATTCTGATGAAGATCAACAGCAAATCCCAGGGCCTTTGTGGAGAGCAACAGAGCTAGGATGCAGTGAGTGTTGCTCATGCTAAGTTGGTTTCAAAGTTCAAATATCATATCTCACCTTGATCGGCAGCATTTGGAGTGATTTTTCTTCAAGATGAAGTATGCATTGTTAGAATTTATTGATGAAAAGTCTTGTGAGATTGGCGAAACATTCTGGATTCGTCATGAAGATGCTAGTACATTAAAAAATGTTGGCTGGAACAAACAAAAAGAAGTTATGGTGGCATGGCCACATGACTTTGCAAAGGTGTCAAAGCAAATCGTGAAAGGATCCATTGACCCAATGTTGGTTTCCACTAGGAAACTTAGAAGATGTGTAAATACTACCAGATGTGTAAATTTTGTACTTTAAACTTCAGAAATCCTTTATTTCTCCATGGGAAAACATCAACACAACAACTAGCCCACACTTAAATGACCTTGAAATATTTCTCTCAGACTATGCACCATCCCTCCCTAGCATAGGTCAGATCAAGAATCATCTCAAAGAATCAAAGGCAACAGGGGGGTACAGTGTTCTAGCATGGCTACTTAAGCAATTCTCCTATATCCTAGCACCAGTCGTTTATGAAATTATTACAGCCAGCATTAAACAGAACTTTTAACAAAAAATTAAATTTATTGCTGTTCTCTGATTTGATGTTTTATTGATATGTTTCATATTGTGTATATATATATATATATATATCTTTTATTATTTATACATATATTTATTAATGTGAGTATGAAAATATTTTCTTATGCACTACATATGTTCTTCATTAGATTTTTATGCAATACAAAATATGTATCAGACAGGTATTGATTAATTTTTGCACATATCGTGGATACCCTGAATGGTAAGGGAGAACTAACCCAGAGTTGTAATATTCTTGTAAGTTTGTATGGTGACATCAATAAGTAAATTAACTTGTAGGTACACTACATAAGTATTTAATACTGCAAAGCTTTCGGTCCGTTTAACCTGGGCCTTCATCAGTGCAATTTACCTGACTACACATCTACTTGTTACTTAAATATCATGTTCATCATGATTTTTTAGCTTGCGCCAATAATTAAACGGTTTCACTTTACCAAACAATTATGGAAAAGATAGTTCTAATTGATGTGTGCATGCTCCAGGCAAGTATCTAGCTAGCAAACACTGAAAAGAGCATTCCGCATACTATTGAGTGGCTTTTCCTCTTGGGCGATAGTTTGACGTTTATAGATTTAAAAAGATTCTATCATTTTACAAGAGACGGTAGATTTTCATTCCCTAAAATGGTTGCATCTTTCTATTTAAGCGATGATCAAAGTCCATGCATAGTGAGCTACAGCAGACTTTTCCAGGTCTCTCCAAGGTCAATAGTGATTTGTTTGATGATGAAACAATTGATGAAGAAAGTGCTGTTGGTGAGTCATTTACCCTTGGTAGTTGTGAAAATGAATCTAAAGAAGATAATGAAGTAAGCCTTAAATCCATTCTTCAACAAACCCAAACAAGTAAATTTAATATTTGTACAAGTAATATTTGGTAGGGGGCGAAAAAAAAAGTAATGTTAAGAAAATCTTTCTCTCCGTCACATAAAATATCAGTAAAGTTTACGCATAATATAGGAATGTCCGAAGGGGCTGTAGATCTAGGTGGTCCCATGAGAGAATTTATGACATTGGTTTTAGAATATTTGACTCACTCAGAACTATTTACCGGTCCCAGCAACAGGAAATTACTGCCTTTGACTGTTTCAGTGGTCATGAAATAGGGTATCAGTATCACTTGAGGATGTGTCTGATTATGAAATACGGTCTGCATTGCAACAGCTCCTTGACGTGGAAACAACAGAAAATGCACAAGATATCATTTGCAGTTTAAATTTGGAAATGCTGCTTGATATTTCAGAAAATTAGGTTGTAGGAAATCTTAGCGATGTTAAGAAGATCGTTAAGTCTATGGTGTCTTGATTTGTTTTGGGGGGAACTTGCGCTGCTTTGGAGAGTTTTAAGGAAGGATTATCAACCTTTGATATTTTAAGCTGTATAATCGTGCACCTAATTGCATTCAAGCCGGAACTGTGTTTCACAATACAAGTTATAACCTGTGAAATGATGGCCCAACCTTTCTGTGTTATTATGTTGTTATGTGTTGGAAAGTATACTGCTCTCTTTTTGGCAGGATTTCTTTGTTGATATTGAGAAGGGTGATGTTGGTGTTTATATTCTGACATACAGTTCTTTTCATCATCATAAGGTTATTCCCACCATAACCTTTATTCCTCTGTTGGAATTCTTGCATGAGCTGGAAAAAAAATGCAATTCTGTCAAAATGTCCAAAAGCAAATACATTTGATTGTACGTTGTATCTTCCAACAGTACACAAATTATATCAAATTTATAATGGTTAAAAAGTACTTTCAACTTGAAAATTTTGAACTTCGAAATTGTAAAGTTCAATCTTGGCCATGCCAAGTGGTGAGGATTTAACATTTGAAATAATCACTATTTTCACTATCTACATTTGAACAACCAGCCCCATGTATACATAATGATGTCACATCAGTTATGCTAAGCTAGTAAGTACCTAAGAATAGTGTAGAGAATCAAATCAGTCCTATTTTACAGTTCTAATGTGTGTTCAGTTAATTTTTTTATTTGTGTGTTCAACTTCTTTTAGGATGTAAGTTGTTAATGATGTAAGTTGTTGCTAATATTTTTTTGTATCTATTTTTTAATTAATTTGCATGTGATATTTTTATTTTTGTACAAATATATTTTTTGTGCATATTTGTTATTATTTGCGTAATTCAAATTTATTAACTTGTTCAATTTTTATGTCTGTGTGTCTTCCTTTATTTTTATGTGGTGGCCCTTCTCAGTCACCTTAGCAGACAACAAAGACAGTTAATTAACTGTGCCAACTTTCGAATATACATTCACCTATTAACCAAATTATTGTCTTATGGTCTTCTTTGATCTGTTTTTGTTAAACAAGATAAACTAACACCAGTCAAACACTCACCAAAATGTAATATTTTACAACTAACTAAAAATTGAAATTCAGTGGTGAATGATGAATCAATTATTGAACTCAGTTCTTGCAAAATATTGTGATTTGTTGTTGACTCACAGATCAATTATTTGCCTCTGCCTTCGGCAACAAGCAGTAAAATTCATCTCGAGCACTATTTCACCTAGCTGAGTAAAAAAGAAAACCCTCAGGGGCTTGCTATTGCATTGAAGATAACCTTAATAAAACTCATCCTAATACAAATGTATGGACCAATGAAGCAAACGTAAAGTAAATCCAGCATATATATAGTCATAGTAAAACAGAATGCAAAGCAAGGCAAAAGCAGGTAAATGCTGCTACACAAAACACATAAGGTGTGCTAATATAATTATAAACCCAAGAAAAAGCGCATATAGCTATTGTGCAATATGCAAGAGCAACATGGCACTGGGGTAAATCACGAACACAGCCAGAAGTGAGAAGCACAATTTTAAAGCTATCAAGGCGACATAAACCGTGAAAATGACGTACTTGTACAGAACTGGTCCAAGGCATTGGCTCAGATTATGATGCAGCTTGGGAGTATCTAGACTCCATAAATGGGGATGTGAGACATGTATCGGATAAGATAATGCAGAATATTTATCATCATAGGATGGGTGGTTGTTAGATATTAACAAGTTTGTGATGTCTTTTAGTTTTTTATTCTGCATTTTTTTTTACATTCCGCCCACCATTTATTTGGTTCAGCATCCTTGAGATGTGTTATGTTTGTTTGATAGGAAACAGACTTACAGAGTTTTCTTTCTCTGTTAACTCGATTACGATAGTATCTAAATTTGGTGAGACAATCTTGGAAAAGAGCTTTCTCACATTTTTTAAGAGATTTCAAATGGCCAGTTGTCCCTTGGAGCATCCTGTGCATCATTGCAAGAAAATCTCTACTAGAATGGGTTTTGTTTCGCAACAAATCAAGAGTATCAGTGTTGGCAGAAACAGTAAAGGTTCTTCATGTGAAGTTTACACCACCAGTCCGACATATCTGAATTTGGCGAACAGAAAGTATGGGTGTCCTTATCAAACCATGCACTTGCAAAGCTGATCGAGGTACGGGGATAAACCAGCTACAGCTATGGCTCAGATTGCACTCCAGAAAAAGCTGAAGAGAATCAAGTTGTATCCACAAGAGGCAAAAGCGATCAAGGCCAACTCGTATATGGATGACCTAAGTGATTTACTCAATACTGTACAACAAGCTCGAAAACAAACTGAGGACATTGACAAGATTTTGGAAACTAGAGGGTTGTGCGTGAAGGAGTGGATATCGAAGCCTTTCTTTCGCACCTGCGCATGGCAAATCAGCAAAGGGAAATTTGTCCAGATTTATTGACAGCAAATCCAGAGTTGCACCGCTAAAAGAACTGACAATTCTGCAATTCAGGATTCAGTTATATACAGTATTAGTATAATTACAAAGGAGATTATTGAAAATTCTGGCATCTGATGAAGGGGGGCAAGGGGTGGTCTTTTCACAAAATCACAAAGGTCTTTTTGAGATTTCAGGAGTCACAAGAAGATAATTTCATTTTCACAATTTTTTCAACACATTATGGCATTAAAGTAACGACGGTGTTCGAAGGTCTAGGAAAATCTACAACTAGTTGACTTTGCAGCGGGAAAGACTGAGGAATGTAGTAAAAGGCAAATGTTTTGATTTTTCGACCTTTAGTTTTAATTGGGGCTCAGTATTGAACCTAAAAATTTATAAATAGTGTCAAAATATTGGTGAAATTAAGATGCCTTAGCCAGCTTTTTAGGTCTTCACGATTTACGGAATGGCATTTTCTTAAATCACTAATCCGGATACACAAATGAAGGTAATCACAGGTCACAAAAATACCCTTGCCCTCCACCCCTCTGATCTGTCGATCGATATCTGACATTACAAACTATTAATAAGAAGACTATTGAAATAAGATTTTTGACTAATTAGTATCTCGATGTAAACCGAATAGCCAAAGAACATTTTAGAGAAAAGATGGTGTTTGCAAAATCTCAAGCTGTTTAAATTATGAAAGTACTTCAAACCTTTTGATAATCATCTTAGTCGTCATCATAAAGGTACAACAAGAGCAATGAATGATGGCCTCCCTCATTCATATTCCTACAGGAGTGACTTTTTGATCCAAGCCAGGCAAAATTATTTGATTGGTGAAAATATTGGCAGCAACTCGAGTATGTTAATGGCTGGGCCTTCCCACGCTTTATTAAAATTATGTGTGTGAGACATGCAAGACTTTTTAGATGTGCAAGGCTTACATGTCAAATGTATTGGCCATTGCTGTTTACCATATTGTACTCGAAAGAATTGATCTCAAGATTTTCCCACAAAATATTTATGGATACAATTTTTTGGATGGATTCTTCACATTATCTCACCAGGTCAGTGCATTGTAGTGCATTCACACAATACCCGCCGCCAGCCGACCATTTTAAATTCTCTACGACTAGGTATCATTTATATATACCTACTCTTTGGTATTTCGTTATACTTCAGTTTTTACAAACACGAACATTCCTGTAAACTTTTTACAAAATTTTTACAGCTCTTTAGACCATTTTTACAGCTCTTTAAAGCATTTCTAGAAATAATGTAGCATTTCTACAGCTTAAATACTGTTATACTGTATAGTACAGTTATATGTATAAATTATGACATTTTAAGTTTACACATGAAACTTGCCTCGATATATTACTTGTTTTGACAAATTAAACAGTTTCCATTAAATGAAATTATCTTTGATTGATACCTCAAAGTTCCTAAGAGTAGAAGTGTTGAATAAAGCCTCTAAGTCTTGACAATATAAGCTTCAACAATTCACAGTATGAAATAAAGCTTTACTTATCATTTAGGTGCTTTGCAGGGTTTGGTGTGACAGCTTGTGAACTGTGACAGACTCCATACCCTCACCAAGATACTCTCTAAGAGAGTGGCTTTTCTCTTTGGACACCCAATAAATGTGGGATAGATGAATAAGTCAGTGCATTCATACACTGTGCTTCATTTAGAACTGCCCTCAAATCAGATGTGGGTAGCTTCTCCTCAATAGCTATTATCCGAAAACTCTTCATTTGTTTTACAACACACTCTCCATAAGTTCCAGTTCCAACAGGAATAGGACTAGAGTTACCTTTTTCCACAGGTGACAACTCACTGGGGCTTATTTGTTTGACTCAAGCGGAATATTTTTGGATAATAAACCATTACCACTTACTGCTGTATCTAATGAAATCTATAATCATATCAGAATATACTTATTTACTCTATTTGAAATTTATGCACAATTGATGGGTTTTTAAGAAATAAATTTCCATATGGAATAATATTTCTCAGCTAATGCTTTTTGCACTTTTACAGTGTCCTTCATCTATTGCACAACAATCTCCTCAGCAGCCAGATGTTTAGTTTGGAGACAGCCCATTCTTGTCTCCTGCGCTTCTTGCAACAATTTCGCATAGCCCTTTTCTTTAAAGATGAGGTAAAGTCCGTTCTGCGCATATATTCCGCGCAGCAACACATTCCATCAGTGGGGGAGCAACTTTTGGAATGTTAATGATATGCGATATTAGCGCGTTGTATTACAAACAGACAGTTCGGGAGCACAATTATTTTATTTTATGTTTCCCAAGGCGGAGAGGCTTGAATTGTGAGTGATAAAGATAAGGCTGCCAGAAAAAAGCATATTATCGTGAAAGGGATGGTTCAAGAATTTATTTCATGAATGAGGACCCGAAATGGCGAGGCTATTTGTCATCGTTACAGACGCTACTTTCTCGCTTGTCCTACAATTACAAATATATAAAGTTTTAAGTAATGGTTTATTTACAAGCTTCATTTTATATAATAATACTTTCTTCAAAGTATAATATAAAAAAAGCATATTCATCACAGCCGGTCGAGCGAGAATGAGAAGAAAAAGAAAATTAAAACGGCGCATACGTCAAGTAAAGATTATATAACAAACGTAAACAAACATTGTCTAGAGGCTTGGAGAAGGACTGTCACCATGAGAAAACCTCATCTTGTCCACAATCAATACACCAGAAGCTGATGCTATGGGATTAGAGAGAATGGTTAGCTACACTTGAAGGTCATGCCATACCAGTAAATGCCTTGTTCTTTGTCCCAATACTTCAAAAAAATATACCAAATTCACATACATAACTTTAAAACTGGCAAAAAAGCACAAAAATGGTAACAACCACCCCAAATGATCAAAGACTGGACAGTTCTCATGCATTGTTTGGTACACAGCTACACAATGCTTTGCTGCTCAGTTGTTCACAGTTGTCGACAATATTGTTTAATATTGTCTGAGCTAAATTGGGTGTAATATTGATAGTGAACAATATTGATGACAACTGTGAACAATGTGAGCAGCAAAACATTGTTCAATCCTGTTTATATCAATATTGCAACAAGTTGAGCATTTTTATGAGTGTGTACTACGCTAGCTATGTTTAATACTTCACAGCATGCCCAATATCTCTAATTGTCAATCTTTTTCTTGGTCTTCCTTTTGGGCAACGGCTTTTCTCTAACATAAGACCACTTGCGTTGCCTACCAGAATGCCGCCCAGAAACATTTTCTTTGATGGACTGTGGCGCAACATCTCTCAATGTTGCTATCTTGAGATCATTGTACCCAAATTCTGCTGTTGGGATATAATTCTTTGCCCTTGTGCTCGCTGGTAACCAAGTACTCTTCAAAATTATCTTGGCAGAACCGTTGTTTGAGCACAAACTCCAATCCTTCACTAAGCAAAAACCTTGACAGAGCAATGATGGAATTAACAGTCATCTTCAGTCCAGTAAAGGTTTGAACAATCAAAAACATACGCCCTTTGTCATCATATGAGAATGGACCCTTCTCTCAAATCCACCAATGATTTCCAGCTTCCTAAGTATGGTAAGAACTCATCCTTATAGCCAATCAAATCTGTTATCGTCTGCTTGTCAGTATGGTGCCAGCATTGGGTTCTGCTTTCGTTGATGCTCTGAAGTTGAACGAGCATTCAGGCAATCAAAAAAGTCGTTCATCATCTTACAAAATTTGGCAGTTTCACTTGCTTCACCTGATGAGTAATGATGCTGGAGAGCTTGAGCCACTGTATTGCTCAAGACTTGCACTGCAAAGCAAACCTTCATCTTTGCAAATTTCTTAAGTTGGATATGCTCTATAGTTAACTTTTGTAACTGATTGCAATCCCAAATCAAGATCAGAATAGTATAACTTTGAAATATGTTCCGAAAGTATGTACTTGTCATTGTTCCACAAATAATGAGTACTTGTCATTGTTCTACAAATAATGAGTACGTACCACTACGAGAATTAAAAAGACAGTTTCTTGCGGTCTTCAACAAATGTGGAGCATCGGAAATAAATAGATCTTCCTGCTCAGGGCAAATAAGTTTGTAGTGTAAAGTACCAAATCTCCAGAGCCTGGATCCACTAGGTCTGCATGCAGTTGAAAGAACAGGCGATTTGGTTACGCCCCATCAGATACAGCTGCACAAACCCAGAGGTTTCATATGAGTTCAAGCACTGACACAGTCTTCCAAAAGAGCAGCATGATCTGATAAGATGTAACATCCTTGGTTAGGAAATAGGCAAGGGCATATTTCAAATCTATAGCTGCACCTTCTAACAAAGAAAACAAGAGCATGTGTGCAAGCTCAGTTGAGCCTCTGACATTCAGTTCCTCTTCCCCAAGGTCAACGAACCAATAAGTTCATTTGAATGTTTATCAAAAACCAGCTTGATTGAATCTTCATTTCTCGAATGCAATTATAACATATCTTTGAGTATCAAAATACTGGTTTGTCTGATTTTTCAACCGCTCAACATTTTCTGGGTGGAAACCAGCTTTAGGTGTAAAAAAGTTTCGATAGTCCCGCAAGGTTTTTTCCCTTGGTTGGACCAGATACTTTTGACAGATTATTTTGGAAATCTCTTTTTGCAACTGAGAAAGATGACCCTCCAGCTCTTTACAACCCTCTGCCTTTGGACTGTGGCGACCAACCGCTCTTTACTTGTTTTGGAGAGAGGTGCTTATCCTTTACAGGTTGAGGTGGCACATTGCTCTTATCGTTCTGCTTATTAACCAGCCTTTCTTGTTTAATACAACTGGAACAGGAAATGTCACCACAAAGCAATTCACCATCTAGTGATCTCAGAAAGATGCAAGCTTGAAAGGGTGTGCCAACTCTCTAGCTGGGACATGATGGTAGAGATGGTTGTATGATTTAGAGATTGCTTCACTTCACTGTATATAGCATGATTATCAGGCAGAAACCAATTGTATACTGCAACAGAAAAATTGAGCCCAGACGTCACAGAGCAAGTTATCTTGGGCAATGAAAATATTGGGTTCCAAAACTCAAAACTGTATTCTTCCTCTATTCTCAATCACCCTTTCATGTTTACATTCAAAATTTGATTTCTGAAACTGGCTAAATTGTGATACACAACAGGTTTATCCAATTCCTGTCGAACAACTTCTGTAGTGTCATACTAGCAGAAGAAGTAATGCTTTTCACTGGTAGATTTAAAGATGGCACTGCTCTACAAACCAATCTCTTGCGAGTGGGGGCTAAAAAGTGAGAAAGACAGACTTAAATACACAATGTAAACATGTACTTTGTAACAACCATCAAATCAGAATGCATCCTACTCGTTGGGTTGCTCTGTACAATGCTCTTGTATGATTATATGGTTGGCACTGTAAACATATAATCTAGTATATTTTTCTTTCTATTATGAAATATTCTGAATCAATGTATAATATATATAATGTACTTGGTAGAATTTTGCATGGAAATGTATTGACAATGGTGAATGGTGATCCCCTAGATCTAGTAGTTTCTGCATGCTCCTTAACACATGAGATAATTATATTGGAAATATGCATATAAAAGTTTAGTTTTTCGATCTTTAACGCAATGATACTAATAATATTTTTTTATTTACAGTACACCCTGTGAAACATGCTTTGACTCTATCAATCCTACAAGCTATTCAATGAACATAATTAGACATATAAATCCCCGAGCGGCCGCAGAGCGCCTGCAAGGGTACTATTCGCTTGGGCAAATCCAAAGTTGTCCAAATTCTATGTCATGGATGGTCGACGTTGGTTTT